>NW_017618973.1:510000-572500 GCF_001879475.1 Ipomoea nil | reverse complement strand
CCAAAATTCAGGACAGGATTGTGAAAGAAACTAGTTGTTACAAAAATGCTGCTGGAGATTTTGGGCGGAAGATGGCAGTTCGAGCTAGAGAAACTCTACTTCCTGGTCAGTTTCCTTTTTGCTTTATCTAGATTCATTAGATGATGCTGCACATAACCACTTGTTGTCAATTACCATCTTTCATACTGCATAAAACCGCATTCTTTCCAACATTTTTTTCCTTACGCTTAGATTTATAGCAGAAGCTGCAAAGATCAAAGTTGAGTATCTTAGTAACCACAAGGTTACAGGTTCGACTTCCAGTATCTTGAGTATTTTTTCCTTAGCTTGTTGGTTTAACTCCTTGTGGTCCTTTGCCCTCGAGTAGTGGTAGTGTAATAATGCATGAACATTCATTGCAAGACATTGGTTGTTATTGTGAGTGAATCTTGGTCTTCAATGTTCAAACTAGTAGCAATTAAATTATATTGCAGGTGAGTGGTGGGCAACATATGGCGGGGGGTGCCCGAATTTGTCTCGTTTGGCTATACGCATTCTAAGTCAAACGTGCGGTTTGATGAGCAGCATGAAGGCAAATCACGTTTGTTTGGAGCAGATGCATGAAACGAGCAACTGCTTAGAGCATCGAAGGCTCAAGGACATTGTTTTTGTGCAGTCCAATTTACGGTTGAGGCAAACACCACTTCACCTTCACCTTGTTATAATAACACACACAAGTTACAAGTTTGGAGAGGAAGAAGATTGTAACCTTGCGAGTTTTTTCTGTAATTTCCAGGGAACAGAAGAACAGAGAGCAGGGGCCCGTAGACCCCATTTCATATGAAAACATAGAGCTGGTTAAAGACTGGGTTTCAGAGAAGGAGCTATGCTCAGAGGAACCCGCGAGTTCAGACTGGATGGCCGTCGATCCACCTTTAGGCAACACACTTCTCTTTGCACCTGCACTCGACGATTTTGAAGCACTCGGTGCAGGTAATTCATAATTGCCCATTTCTTTTCACATTAACTTCATGCACAACTTCTCTTCAATCCCTGCTATTAACTTCATCTGCAATTTGCAGGGTTTGGTGATTATGAAATTTTTGATGGGGTCAAAGATATCAAAGATGAAAATGGGGAGGATACCTCATAAACCACACTACAATGCTCAAACACAAAATACTAACCACAAAACAATCTCTCTCTCTCTCTGTTGTATCCCCCCACTGCTTATGCCACAAAATATAATGAAATATGAAGAGATTGGTGACTGCTTGTATTTTGAAATATCACAACTAGAGACTTCTTGCATTATTTTCATTTCATTTACTACTTTGCTAATTAGGGTTAGTGTTTCCGCGTTTAATGAAACTCTTACAGGTTACTATTTCCCCGTTCAATGAAACGTTTCCTCCTATAAATTTACCTAAACTTTATAAAACGTTTCAGAGTCGTTTCTATAATTTTAAAAGATTTAATTTATTTTTTTCTAAAAGAAAACTAGTAAACAATTATTCCTAATTTTTATACATATATAAAGAAAAAATATTTGAAAATACACACTTATATTTTTTATATTTGTACTTTTCCTACACATTACGGGTCCGTTTACTAACAGAAAACTGTTCTCTATTTTTCAGTTTTCACCTAAAATTAATTTAGATAATATTAATATTTTTTGAGCTAATATTTAAAATATTTTTTTTTTGATATATTCATTTGAATGACATGTATATGAATATATAACTTTTACTTTGAATTCTAATATATGTGAGATTTCAATAACCGATATCTGAACCGAACTTGTATTATGATGTAACATAATTAAAAATATTTGAACTAATAATCTATTGGGTTTAATCAAAATCTAAAACATTATATAGAGTTTAATTCTTAATTTTGATAAGAGTTAATACCTAAAATCGTCCTCGACTATAGTGGTTTTTTTCAATTTCGTCCTAAACGACTTTGGTGACCTAATATCGTCCCAGACTTTTGTGTTTCGCTCAATTTAGTCCCAGACTTTTGTGTTTTTGCTCAATTTAGTCCCTCATTTGTTATTCTGTCCATTTGGTGTTAAATAAATAGACAATTCAGTAATTTTAATATTGGCATCTCTTTACTCATAGACATGTGAACTGCGAAATCTTTTTTTTTTTTTTTTTTTTTTTTTTTTTTTTTTTTTTTTACAAATTACTCCCGGAATTACTCCTAAAACTGCGAATATAAAATTTGATTTGCAGGTCCGGGAGTAATTCTGGGTGTAATTCGTAAAGAAAGAGGAATTTCACACTTCACAAATTGAAAGTAAAGAGAGATCAATATTGACATTACTGAATTGTCCCTTTATTTAACACCAATTTGACGGAATAACAAATGGAGGACTAAATTGAACGAAACACTAAAGTCTGGGACGATATTAGGTCACCAAAGTCATTTAGGACGAAATTGAGAAAAACCACTATAGTCGAGGACGATTTTGGGTATTAACTCATTTTAATAATGTAAATAATGTCTAACTTTAACACGGCGTTTGGTTGGAGGGATTTTAAATTCCCTTCCCACTTAATTCCCACCTAATTCCAAAGGCCATTAAATTTCGTAGTTTGGTTGGAGGGAATTGCAATTCCCCCATTTTCATGGAATTAAAATCCCATGTCCCCCTGGTATTTTAATTCCTGGGAAAAAAAGATAGTGATGAGTCAAAATTACCCCTTCATTTTTTAACCTAAAATTAATGTCTAACAACAATAATGGACATTTTTGACTTTATACTACTTATTCCTTTCAATTCCCATGTATACCAAACATTGGAATTGAAATTCCCAGTAATTCTATTCCTGTCAACCAAACACTGGAATTTAAATTCTCACTTTATTCCCTGTAATTCAACTCCCATGGAATTACAATTCCTTTCCCACATAATTCCCCCCCTCCAACCATTTACAAACGGCCTGTAAAGTGTAAGCAAATAAATTATGTTTAAATAAGTAAAGTAAGTAGAAAAGATGGAAGATAGTGATAAGTAAAATAAGATAATAATGAATGTAATCATAGTAATGTGGGTATAGTGACATATAACTAAATAGATGATAGATGGTTCTATTTTCCATTTCGAAAACAATTTTTTAGTGTGTTTCAGTTTTCCAGAAATTTTCAGAAATTATTTTCAATTTTCAAAATGGAAAACTGTTTAGTAAACATGTTTTCTGTTTTCTATTTTCCCGTTTCCAAGAATTTTCAGAAATTTCTAGTTAGTAAACAGCCCCTCATATCCTACATTTCCCATTTGCCTGTTTTTGTGCAACCTAGATGTAAACAAAAGGAATATCCTATATTTCTAAAAGAAAAATTATTTGAAAATACACCTCTATTAAAGAGGTAAACGAGTTAAGCTCGATAAATAATAGGTAGATTTGAGTCGAGCTTTGACTGAGTAGCTTGTGAGCCGCTCGACAATATATATATATATATATATATATATATATATATATATATATATAAACTCGTGAGCGACTCGATAAGCCATGAACCTAAAACATTTGAGCTCGAACTCGGCTCGATTACGAAACAAAAATACTCGAGCTCGAGATTGACGAGCCACTCAACTCATTTACAACGCTAACTTCTATATATTTTTTTATACTTGTACTTTTCTCACACATTTTATATTCCATATTTCTTTGTTTTTCATTTTCGTGCAACCTATGTGCAAACAAATGAAATGTCTTTTTTTTTTTTTTAAAGAAAAAAATATTTGAAAAAACACATTTATATTTTTTCCGCGTGTTTTGTATCCTGCATTTTCTCGTTTCCTGTTTTCGTGCAACCGGAAGGAATATCCTATTCTTTAAAAAAAAATTGAAAATTTCTTGATTCTGTGCAACATTGGTGCAACAAAAGGGAATATCCTATATTTTGTTTTTTAAAACTGAGAGAGAAGGGATGATGATTCCAATATTTCTGCATTTACAAGCCAAAATCCATAATCTACAATGGGGTTGAAGAATAAAATGCAGAAAATAGAAGGTATCAAGGAGCAGGTGAAATTGCAACCTCAGATGACCATGTGTTCTCATAGAAAGAAGAAGGTGGATAAGATGACAGAAAGTCACCAAACTCCATGCCACCATTGCCATCTTTCTTCCCATATTCATTTGGGGACTCCACACTCTCTGGCAGGGCTGCATCCCCTTCTAAGTATCTCATCACCTGCCTCATTGTAGGCCTCTTCTCCGGGTCACTGTTGGAGCACACGAGCCCGAGTTTTAGCAGGATCACACCTTCAACTTCGTCGTATCCACCCTTCAGCCTCGGGTCAACAACTTCAAGAATTGCGCCTTGCTGCCACTTATCCCACACCCATTCCACCAGGATCAGCTCCTCTGGCAGGGCTTTCTGCTCGATAGGCCGCCTCCCACACACGATTTCCAGGACTAGTGCCCCAAAGGCGAACACGTCTGAGCTCGTGCTAGGCTTCCCGGTCTTGGTCAGCTCGGGGGCTAGGTATCCCAATGTGCCCACGACCCTCGTAGTGCCTGGGTTTTCGCCTCGTTCGTATAGCTTGGCCAGCCCGAAATCTCCAAGCTTGCCATTCATCTCTGAGTCTAACAGCACATTCCCTGCTTTTACATCTCTGTGGATCACAGTCTGCTCCCACTCTTCATGCAAATACAGCAGCCCAGAAGCTACCCCTTTGATGATCTTGAGCCTTTGCTCCCATGTCAAAACCGCCTTAGGCTCATCGAAAAGATACTTATCCAAGCTCCCATTAGGCATGAAATCGTAAACAAGCAAAAGATCGCCCCTTCGTCGACACCATCCAAGCAACTGCACTAGATTTCTATGCCTAAGCCTGCCAATACTAGCAATCTCCGACACGAATTCTCTTAAACCTTGCTTCGCATCATGGTTAATTCTCTTGACAGCAACTTCAGTTCTGGATTTAGGCAAAGTCCCTTTATACACCTTCCCAAATCCACCAAACCCAAGCAGCTCTTTGTCCCTGAACCCTTTTGTTGCTTTCTTGAGCTCCTCATATTTGAACCTATGAGGGCCTACTTCAAGCTCCCAAGGCTCAATCACATCCAAGTTCTTGAGCCTAAAGATTGTGTACACAACAATGCAAGCAATGACTACAAGAAAAGTCACAGAAGACAAGGATGTGGCCAAAATCATGGGCATATGAGTCTTAGGGGGAGCAGGGAGAGAGGGCAGTGAAGATAGATCTAAGGATTGAGCTTGGCCATTCATCTTGAAGCTCCATCCATAGATATAATGAGCGCTAGCAAGCACACCAGTTGAAGCAGAGAAGCCCACAAACATATTCTCCTCTAGAATTGGTGAGAGGTCTGCCTGGAATGAGAGGACTGAGAAATCTGGCTTTGTGGAGGAGAGTGAAAGTGTGACATTCAATTCATTCTTGGAGGAATCATAGTCAACCCAAGCCTGAATTGTGTTGCCACACTGCAGAAAGATGTTCTCCTTTGTTGGATTTTCCTCCCCATCAGGGAAAAAGCTGGCATTTGCTGAGGCATTTGAGACCATGCTGTTGATATCAACCCCAACATGGTTATCACTGATATCCCCAAACTCAAAATCTTGAACCGTGTCGAACTCAACCGCCAGCAAATGGTTGGAGAAATTCCCAAAATCAGTGGCGTTCAGAAGCCCCAAATACTGGCTTGGGAGCACCCCTTTAAGCTCCCTGCTTCTTGAAATCACAAACGCAAAACCATGCCCCCCAAGCTTCTCAAACTGGGGAACAATCCCAAAAGCAAAAGCAGTAGAAAAGCTGAAAGCTTTTCCACTATTTGGGTTCTTGAAATTGATGGGGTTTGAATAGAAGGCGTGGCCGAATCGCCTGGCCGTGGTGTTGGTGAGCTTCAGAATGCCATTCTTCTCGATCTCAGCAGCCCCATCTAGAGTCATGTTCGCCCTGGCGGCGTCACCTCCAAACCCACTGAAAATAAACCCATCATTCCCCATCGAGAAAGCGTTTCTTGCAACCCAATAGAGCAGACAGACAAAGATTAACAGTCTCTTCGCCATGGCTACCGAGCAGAGATAGATGTGTTGGTGGCTAGAATTTGTGAAGCTAGATTAATGGATGGTTTTAACTTTTGAAACCTGTGAGCGACGAAGAAGAGAGGAAGAAGGGGAGAAAAGCAGGGCGGCGTTTCGATCTTTAACCAACCCCGGCAGGGTGAAAGTGAGAGTATATTGTGCGATTTTCACGTGTAGCAAGACACAGATTGTCGTTGGAAGTCAAATGCTGACAAATTAAAGACCAATTATTACCGCAATACAGGCAAGATATTACATGTACTTCGTATTTTCATTATGCGCCTTACGTTAATTAAAGACAGATATCGATAATCTCAATGATAATGATAATAAATGTGAATTTTAAATAAGATGAGACTAGTTTTTTTTTTTTTTTTTTTTTTTTTTTGGGTGGAAAAGCCTTTGTTGTAATTGAAAAAGAAAATGAGATTAGTAGGTGATAGATATTGATAATTTCGATGGTCACGTTAAATGCACGTTCAAAAAAGATGAGACTAATAGGTAAATGAGACTAGTAGGTGATAGATATTATTAATCTTAATGCATGTGTTAAATGTGAGTTGAAATAGAATGAGGCTGGTAGCTGTGTCATTACGTTAAAGTTAAACCTTAAATGAAATGTAGCATTAAAAAAAAAAAAAGCATTCAAGTGGAATGATAGCGTAAAGAGTGTTAAGAGTTTTGATGCTAATTGTAAACAGTTGTGAGAGTTTGCATTTGAGGTTGGAATAGATATAATGAGTTCGTAGCCTTAGAAATTAGAAAGATAGATATCAATAACCTCAATGGTCACGTTACGTGAGTTTAAATAAAATGAGACTGGTAGATGATAGATATTGATAATCTTGATGATCACATTAAATGTGAGTTCAAATAAGATGAGACTGGTAGGTGATAGATATTAGTAATCTCAATGGTCATATTAAATGTGAGTTCAAATAAGACGAAACTAGTATGCGTGTAATTATGTTAAAGGCGTACCTAGCATGGAATGTAGCATAAAATGTCATCCAAGTGGGACGGTAGCGAAAGAGTGTTGAGAGATTCAATATATACTAATTGTAAACACTTATGGGAGTTTGCAGTTGAGGTTGGAAAGTGACTCTAAGGTGGCAATGAGAAAAACTTTTCATTATCACTTACTTGAAGGAATTTGAGAAGTTTTAAAATGGGATTAGAGGTGTTCTAAGTAGTATATTCATAGGGAAGCAAATTAGCTCCTATGCAAATTGGATTACAATATACTTTGCTAGTTTATAATTTGGTTTATTTAGTACTAATATGCTAATTTAATTAAGCTACTTACAGCAAATCTTGTCGATGAGGTTTGTTAACCTATTTTATGTAGTTTGTCTTTTGCGTCACATTAAACGTGAGGTTCTAATAAGATGAGTGAGGTAGGTGTATCTTTACGTTAAAGATAACATGGAATGTAATATAAAAAGTAAGTCACGTGGAGTAACTGCACAAAAAGTGCTCAGAGATCAAGCTATTAATTATGTGAGTTTGCATGTAAGGTTAGCACAGAGAATGAGTTTGTTACATTAGAAAGTGATTCTAAAGTGGAAATGAGAAATTAAAACCTTATACTATCACTTATTTGAAGTAATTCGAGATATTTTAAAATGATATACAAGGTGTTCTATGTAGCATATCCACTATTAATATTATGATGTTACTATATACGGAGTAATAACTTTTGTTGTAATAATTTGCCTTAATTCTAAATTAAATGAATTCATTACAATTTCAATGTGTCTTCAATGATCTTGTTGGACTTTCACTTCTTTATTGTTTCCAAAATTCTAATCTAAATAAAATTAATGCGTATAAAACTCAAAAAAAAAAAAATGATTGTAGTTTTCTATATATACTTTTGCAACAAAAATAGTAGCAAGAGTAATCTTATAACATTTGGTTCTTTGATTTGTGAGAAAGTCTATAACCACTACTTGAATATGTATTTTGGGTAAAATATGTTTTGTGATTCTAGTATTTGATTCTGATGATTTATGAAATTAAAAGGAGACATTAGATAGATTGTACCCTTTTGACCTCAACTGTGTATTAATTATAACAAGGAATTACAACATTAAAAATAGATGAAAGTTAATGTGAAATGTAGCATAAAAAGTTATTTAAGTGGAACAAAATCGAAAAAATGTTCAAAAATTCGATACTATTTATCCTACAACAATTCATCAAAGTGAGCATCTTACTACTATCCGAATATCACATGCTTGATCCATGACACACGAAACCCGCACGTGATTGCCATTGGTGCCCTGCCCAACACCAACGACTTAGCTTACCCCTTTTAAGTCCAAACTTTCCGTTAAATAAGTTCCTTTTAACGTCCAATTTTACTTTTAATAATTGATATTTTTAACCTACAACATTATAAATTTTTAAAAATAAAATGAAGAAAATAATTATATAGCAAATAGCAATAACTTGCACCCCACTCTTACGGCGGCGGACCACCACACATGTTAGCACACAATGTTCGACACAAAAGGAATTAATTAAAGGAATATTAATAATATGTTTCTTCTTTTTAAATCTTTTAAATGTGAGTTCAAATAAGATGAGATTGGTAGATGATAGATACTAATAATTTTGATGATCAAGTTAAATGTGAGTTAAAATAAGATGAGATTAGTAGGTGATAGATATTAATAATATCAATGATCACATTAAATGTGACTTTAAATAAGTTATTATTATTAATTTAATTCGTATCATATCTTTTAATTTACAAAAAAAAAAAAAAAAAAAAAAAAAACTGTAACAACATATGCTTCATATATACATTGCGTGGTTATTTTCACAACTTACTTTCCTTAATCTATATATTATTGACATTGACCCACCATATAGTATTACTTTAAATGTATATATTATTATTGGCATTGACCCACCAAATAGTATTACTTTAAATGATATGCATTATTAAATTAAATTCATTAAAGTTGGGGTAAATACTTTCAATATTATGATAGATTTCCTAAATCTTATTTCATTTAATTTTTCATTAATTCTAAATTAAATTAATTAATGACAATTCCAATGTGTCTTCAATGATCTTGTTGGACTTTCACTTCTTTATTGTTTCCAAAATTCTAATCTAAATAAAATAAATGCTTATAAAACTCAAAAAAATTGATTTGTTTTCTTTTCTTTTGGAACAAAAATAGTGGCAAGAGTAATCTTATAACATTTGGTTATTTGATTTATAAGAAAGTCGATAACCATGCACTATTTGAATGTGTATTTTGGATGAAACATGCCTTTGGATCCTAGCTAGCATTTGGTTTGGATGATTTATTAAATAGAAAAGAGGCATTGGGTGGGGTTGTACCCTTTTGACCTCAATTATGTATTAATTACAACAAATTACAACACTACAGATGGATGAAACTTGAAAGTTAACATGGAATGTAACAAGTCATCCAAGTGGAACAACATTGAAAAAGTGTTCAATTCAAAGATTTGATGGTAGTTAAAAATTATGTAAATTTGTGTATAAAGTTGGAATAGAAAATGAATTCGTAACTTTAAAAATGTTCAAAATAGATTTTGGTTACCCTCCATAATTGATGTTAATGGCCTTTTATAGGCTTCGCATGACAGTTAATTTTCTCATCAAAAAACCTGCACCATGTGATTTGCTTCAACAAGTCATCGAAGTGAGCCTTTTACCCACATGCCCGACCCATGACACATGCAAACCTGCACAGGTGATTGCACTGCAATGTAGTGGATTGCAAAACAAACAAAAATAAACTTATTTTAGATCGTCCTCATGGATTGTGGGTTGGAATATCTAAAGAAATAACTAGGCACAAGCATGAAGTATTTGATGGAAGCTAATTAAGCAAATAGATAGATGAATCGTGACAAAATGAGCAGTAGAATAAAAGTAAGGAAATAAAGATATAGGAAAATAAATTAAACCAAGGATTGGGATGGGTATATATTGGTTCAGTGCCAGAACAAAGGATTGAGAGTTATGAAACTTCACTCTGGGTTCAAAGACTGCCAACACCAATTCGGTGTACTAACATGCTATTCTCATGATCCAATGTTAGGCTAAATCGGAATAAGGGAGTTGTTCCATTCTCGTGACGCTACTAATTCCTCTCAATAAGCTCAAGCAGTCTTGGCCTTTAACATTCCCTACCCTCGTAAGTAAACCTGAAGGTTTTGAGATATGGTCGAAGAGAAATTGGTGGTTGAGAGACGAGTCTATGGGTATGCTAACCCGTACGTGGATTCCTTGTTCGAACAATTGCCAAAAGCTCATAATAGACAAGTATTGACAATGTTGTGCACAAACTCGTCCACACAAGAGCACAAAATATCTCACAAGAACACGAACCCCGGGTTGGGTTTCAAACCCTTTTATGCAATATGCATCAAACACAATATACACCACTATCCAACCCCTATACTAAACTACTCACTCAAAATAAATATGAAAAACATAACAACATTCATAAATAACATCATCCAATAGTATATTAAGGAAATAAATAGAGAGATAATTCTTTAACAAAGTAAAGATTCACAAGATAAAAGCAATAAACACAAGAATAAAGTAGTCTAAACTAAGAATCACAAAATATAACTTGATAAAGCAATAATAAAACAATAAGGAAAGAAATAAATAACCTAGCTAATATGAAAATTTTCTCTACTGCTACTATTCACTGGGGTTGCTCTCTCTACTAAAACATGAAAAAGATCTATTTATAGGGGAATTTCAAGCTTCAAGGCACTGGTGTGCCACTGCTCGTGCAGGTACACTGGCAAGGCACCGGCACAGAGTGTCCATGCAGAAGGGAAGTCGTGCTGGTCGTTTACGCACGAGCATGCCACCGCCCATGCGTGGCTTTGCCTCCACGCTATGAACTTCATATTCAATCCTTTTGCGCGTCTTTTCCCATGATTATTTTCGTGTACTCCTTTTCATGCATTTTTGTTCTATTTTGATCCGTTTTTGCTTCACTTTCAATTTTCCTCTCTCAAAAGTGTATTTAGGCACAACTGAGCATAAAACACATCTTTTAGTTCAAAAACTCAAATAAACACTTTGAAAATAATGTAAGTGTACAATGTTAGTACACGATTAAAACCTTATATTGGCTAATTTATTTATTAAATAATTAGGCCTAGTTTAGACAAACTCTTGGACCGGTTCCTATCATAAATGCATTATTAATTCTATGGCTTATAATTAATCGATGTATGTTGCAAAATGATTATGTGGTTGAAGATTGTTTGCTTTGAGGAAGTCGACAGGTGAAGCTAATTACAAGGAAATTATTATCATGAGTCGTTGTGGTTTGATTGGATTTTATGGTTAGCTAATCTCTTGGGAAGTCTGTTGAAGTGAATATTGCTATAAAAAGAAGGCATCTCATTATGAAATTAAAACTCACTGATTTATACATGCTAAATTGAGAGAGCCGAATTTAAATATATTGCTATCTTAGTAATCAGATATATTATCATACTTATACTATGAGGGATTTCTAATGAGCTGTACTGTCTGTACCTGGGTCAGCTGAAACATCTCTTGAAGATCATCAACGACATGCACGTACCAGTCCTGAGTAGATGTTAGGAAGGTGTTGTGGTAGTAGCGGCTGATAACCTTATGTACTTAGCTCTATGCACGTACCAGTCCTGAGTAGATGTTAGGAAGGTGTTGTGGTAGTAGCGGTTGATAGCCTTATGTACTTAGCTCTTGTAAAACTCCTCGGTGAACATCTATAGTGGATTGGGCAGACGTGGGTTGCCCCGCGGACGTAGGAAAAGTGCTCCGAACTGCATAACAATTGTTGTGTACTTGATTTATTTTCTGCACTTAATTTTCGTTATTTATTATTGATAAATGACTTAATTAATGGATATGATTATAACTTAATATAAAATCAAGTAGAACATTAGTATCATCTTGCATTCAAGATTCACGGCACACTCTCAAAGAGCATAAAATGAGTTAAGAATGGGGTGAAATATAGTACCCCTCCATCCCATTTTTATTTGTCGGGTTCGGTTAATGAGGTTTCACTAAAGTTATTTTTAATTCAATTTTTCATAATATTAAGTTTAGTATTAGTATATAAAATTTATATATTTAGAAACTACATTAAAAGTAATATTTAACACACAAAAATTAAAATTTAAAAATAATTAAAAATTACTAATAAAGAAAATAAACAATGAAGAAAGAATTGATTTGACCAATAATTAGTAAATCAGGCATGCAAAATGAAAAAGAGGGATTATAAAATAAGAGTTGCCATTGATGCCATGCCAACACCAACGACTTAGCTTACCCCTTCTAGGTCCAATTCTCCTATAATTCCAAACTAAATAACACATCATGTTAAATAAATTCTATCATGTGATTTTAAATACTATCTTTTATTTATTTTTAATAATTGATATTTTAATTACAATATTATAATATTTTTAAAATAAAATGAAGAAAATAATATAGCAAATAGCAGTAACTGGCACACCATTCTTGTGGCGGCTGACCAACCACCCATGTTAGCACACCGTGTTCGATACAAAAGGAATAAAAGGAATATAATAATATGTTTCTTCTTTTTAAATCATTTTCATTATTGTCTCGAATACAAAACTATATACCATGCATCTCTGACAAATATTAAAACATTTCATAATTAAAGAAATTAATTATACTTTAAATTAACTAATTAACCACTAGAAATAAACTATATTGTAAAAAACATATATTTAACTACAAAATTGACTTAGAAGGTTGAAAGGGACATGACTTGATATTGGTCAACAATTGAGTCTCAATTTCTAGGAGGGTGAACTAACCAACAAACTATAGATTATGTCACCTCACTAGAATTAAGATCATTTAAGTATTATTATGGATTTATGTGTTTTTAAATGATGATATTTACTGTTGTTTTTTTTAAATGTTTTTTACTATATAATGTTAAATAGAGTTGTTTTTTATTGTATCAATTAGATTTGAAAAAAAAAAAAGGAAAGAAAAAAAAACAACACATAATAAAATGTTACTTTTAGACCCCTTAAGAACCATAAGTCCAACACATAAATCAAAACAAAAATTAATCTTATTTGGTATGATCAATTTTGCAAAAATCGCGTCTAAGCGCTAGGTGTCGGCTGACCGCTTCGAACAATGTCGGAATCGGTCTTTTATGCGGTCGGGGGGTGCCTATACGGCCGGCTAAGTGGCTTAGGAGCCGCCTAACCAGCTGAATATACACTGTGTGTGACACCTCAAAAATTCACATTCAATCCATGGATTAATTGAATAATTAATCCTATTTTATTTGAAGAATTAATTCATAAAATCTTGATTTTTAATACTCAAGGACTAGTATTTGACTAGTCAACCTTAAAGTTGTGTTGTACCTTGAGCTTTGAGGGGAGTTCCCTTGTTCCTTACACTTTCTAAAGGTTAGTAAGGGTATTCTTGACTTTTCACCAAGAGTTAGTATTGTAACCTAACCTAGAAGACTTCTTCATTTCATTCCTTACATTTCCTAGAAATTAGCTCTACCTTCTCTCTAGAAAGGTGAGTAGCTTATTCTCCAAGCCAAGTTGAGACCCTTGTCAAGATTCCAAGATTTGCTACCAAGATTCAACCTTTCACCTATTTGGGCATCTAGGAGGGTAAGATCTAAGTCCATCTTGTGTTTTTCGTTCCATCTTAGTTGTCTTTTTCTTAAAGGTAGGATCTTTATGATCTTTTGGTTTAATCTTGAAGTGGGTTTGGAAAGTAAGCCTTGTGGGGAGCTTGTTGTGGCGTAAAGTGAAGTCTTTTGGTCTACAAGAGTTAACCCATGCTCTACAAAACCTATTTTGCTTACCTATATGTGATTTCTTGGATTCTACTTGTGCTTTGCTATGAAATGTGAGGGTTTATGCATTTGTCTTGTGATAATGCATATCTAGAGCTTGTGTTTAGGGTTCCTTTGTGCCATTGCTTGGCATTTTCCATGGTTCAAGTCATTTTGTTGTATTGGGTGAGATTTGGCATGTTTTGGACTTGAATTGGTGTTTGGAGAAGAAAATCCCCGAAGGGATATTTTGCACAGGTGTATGTACCCGCGAGCGGAACGACGGGGAGAGCTCCACCCGCTGCCCACCCGTGGGGAACATGTAGCCGGTGGATAGTGTACCCGCAGGCGGAACCACGGGTGGGAGCCTACCCGTGGGTCCACCCGCGGGGAACACAGTGGAGTTGGATTGGGATTTGTTCCCCGTGATTCGTTTGACTCGGTATTTGGTCTTTTGACTTCCCGATGTTCTTTTGTGGAACTATTTGAGTGTCTTCTTGATGTTTCGTATGTCTAGAACTATATGGTAGGAATTCATGTAGGGCTTTGGTGTCTTGAATCGTACTAAGTGTTCAACATTGTGTTTCGTTGGACCGTGAGGTGTCTTGTATGTTCCTCGGAACTATCTTGAGTTTCCCCGTTGATAAGCATGCTAGTTTGGTATCTAAATGCTAACGTGTGTGTTGTTTGTACCTTCCGTTTGGCTGATGATAACTTGTGTTATTTATCGTTGTTGTTGTTGGGTTGTGACTCATTCCTTGATTGAGTATGGTTTCATATCTTCGTTGTGATCCGTTGATTGATTCCTGTTGTGGTGCGTGTGTGGCTTTACCTGGATTGCACGATTAGTGGTATGGGACACTAGTCACCAAGGTATTGCAGCGGTCCTCGTGGTGGCCGTGACGTGATTATGGAGTTGTGGCCTTTGTGTAAGGTTCACGTTTTTGGGGGATAACATGTGTTATCCGGGCATGTGTTGCCGTGTACGGTACCTTGTGTACTATGAATTGGTGGTCTCGTTGGTGGTCATTGGTGGGGGACGACGGTCCCGGGGGAATAAGGTTGGACTTGGCTGTACAGGGGTCCTGGAGGTAATGGTTGGAAGAAGATATAAGGTTGGGGGTAGCCATAAGGTTGGAACAGGCATAAGGAAGGCATATCAACTCGTGATGGGTAATGTCACGAGAGCTTGTGTAGCCGTTGTTGTGAGTTCTCTTTCTTGTGACGTGTGTAGTCACAAGGGCATGTGTTGCCACCGGTCTTGTCTTTATCCTTTGTGTTGTGGTTAACCTTTGTGGTTTGGGATGTGTTCCCGTGTTATCTTTGTGAGTGATGAGTCTTGTGTTGACTGTTGATCTTGGCTTTTGACTTATATACTTATGTATTCCGTTTCGAAAATGGTTTTACAACTTATATCTATCTATGTATGATATTTCACATGTATTGGTGGGTTACCAGCATTATCGCCGACCGGGCGTCGTCCCAATGTTTATCTTTGTATCTTTCAGGTGATGTCTAGATGAGCGCGATGTCTAGTGGCCAGTAGCTTAGTACCTTTATCCTTGTTTTGTGGCCTGTGCACCAATGTAGTTTTAGACTGATGTCTTTGGGATAGATGTATACACTTGCAGATTGATCGCCGTAGCGTTTACCATGTTTGGTAGACGTGGCGTAACACCCCGTTTGGATTTCTTTTATCCAGTTCTCGTTTTATCTTCCACTGTGCTAGTTTTGTTGTTTGATCTGCATGTGTTAAGGCTTTTTATCTAGCTTGTTTGGGGGGTGTTACACTGTGCGCCATTTTTTAGGGGTTATTCGCTCAAAACGACATTGTTTTGAGCGAATATGTTGAGCATATAACCATTAATGTGCAATCCAACTATCAGTTTAAACTTTTAGTTAAGATGGAGTACATGCTTCAATTTGGTATCTGAGCTAGACCAAAGGTCATGTGTTTAATGCATGTAAAATTTATTTAATAAAATGATTGAGAATCTCTTGTAATTTTCAAGTTGAACCAAATAGTGAAATGGTCCGAATTATTACCACTTATATTCCTCGACATATATAGGATTGTGACAAAAGGAGGAATTTTTGGATTCTTCTCATGCATGGGAGACCAAAGACAATGACACGATTCTTAAATTATATATGTATTTTCTAACTTAAAAATCAGTATTAAAGTATGTATTTTCTATATATCTTACATTCACAACTAATATATATATTTGAGTACCAAACAGGGCCAATATATCAAATGCATCCACTCTAGTAAGAAAATTCAAATTCACTTTGAGTCGACCCAAACCAAAAGTGGATTACACTCAAATGAGTACCTCAAAATGAAACTTAAAATGATAATTTTGCTAATTTTTTCAACAACTTTAGCCATTATTCATCTGTGATATCATGCACTCTCTTAATTGAACTTTACTATCCTCAGAAATCTAATTGGGGGTTTTGAAGACAAAGAACAATTTAAGGGGAAAGGGGAATCTAAATAGGTATATTAATGTTGTTTAAAAAAAATTTGTTCAAAAGAATGTTTGTAAGTAATTTTTCTATAATATAAACTATGAAAAAGTACATATTTTCCAACAAATTGTACTGACGTGGCATTAGATGTTATAGGTGATGACTAAGTGTGTGAAGCGCAATTTCTATACTAAAATGTCATGAACTTGATTCTTATAGATGAGGATTTGATTATTGAATATCAATCGTAACTGAGTCTGTACAAGTAATAATATAGAGAGTAGATAAAGAGTCCTAACGAACTACTAATATAAGAGTCCTAATACTCCCCCTCAAACTCAAGACGGAGCAGCTGCAACATTGAGTTTGTCCCGTAGAAAAGAAAACCGAGTAGACGGAAGAGCCTTGGTGAAAACGTCTGCTAGTTGATCCTTCGTAGAAATAAAATGAACCTGAATCTCCTTCTTGGCAACCTTGTCGCGAACGAAGTGATAATCAATCTCCACATGCTTCGTTCGGGCATGAAAAACTGGGTTCGAACACAAGTAGGTGGCACCCAAGTTGTCACACTACAGAGTTGGCGCAGAAGCTGGCGGAAAACCAATCTCTTTAAGTAGTGAAACGAGCCACGTAACCTCAGCCGAGACATCCGCTAAGGCCTTGTATTCAGCCTCAGTAGACGAACGCGCCACCGTGTGCTGCTTCCTGCATGACCAGGAAACCAGATTGGTGCCCACGTAGACCGCAAAGCCACTGGTTGACTTTCTATCATCCGGATTGCCAGCCCAATCCGAGTCAGAAAAAGCATGAACAGCAGAAGACAGAGACCTGCGAATACTGAGTCCAAGACCAAGAGTGCCCTTAACATACCGTAACACCCGCTTCATCAGACTCCAATCAGCCGTGGTAGGAGACTGCATGTGCTGACAGAGCCTATTAACTGCAAAAGATAAATCAGGGCGAGTCACAGTCAGGTACTGCAGGGCACCTGCAATGCTGCGATAGTGAGTGGGATCAGCATAAGGAGTGGTGTCAGCATAATCAGACCGAACCACTGAAACCGGGGTCGAGACCGGCTTGCAATCCACCATGCCGGCACGCTTAAGAATGTCCTGAATATAACACCTCTGAGAGAGGAGAACACCATCCGAGAGCGGCACAGTTTCAATGCCGAGAAAGAACGATGGAGCCCCCATATCCCGAATCTTGAACTCCGCAGCCAGCTTGGCCACAATTCCCGAGACCCGCTGCGAGTCCGAGCCCATGACCAGAATGTCATCAACATACACCAAAAAATACAACTGCACAGCACCATCAGAATAGATAAATAATGACACGTCAGTTTTAGAAGGAACAAAGCCCACCGAGCAAAGAAAATCGTGCAACCGAGTGAACCAAGCACGAGGGGCCTGCTTCAAACCATACAGAGACCGTTGCAGAAAGCACACATGATCCGGTTTCGTCTTGTCCTCGTAGCCAGGCGGCTGACACATGTATACTGTCTTAGCTAGCGAACCATTCAGAAATGCGTTGTGAACATCCAGCTGCCTGATGGACCAACCACGAGAGTAAGCCAGGGAAAGTAAAAGCCGAACCGTGGTAGGCTTGACAACCGGACTGAACGTCTCAAAAAAGTCTTTCCCAGCAACCTGATTAAAACCCTTAGCCACCAGCCGGGCCTTGTGACGTTCAACAGATCCATCCGCATTCCGCTTGACCCGAAATACCCACTTACACCCCACAACATTCATACCTGGAGTGTAAGGCACAAGACGCCACGTATGGTTCTGTAGCAAAGCATTAAATTCCACATCCATGGCCTCACGCCACTCTGGATGACGCACGGCCTGTGAGTAACACGTGGGCTCAAGATCGTCAGCAGCAGTGAACAAAGCAACATGATCCTTAGGGCCCATACTCCGTGTGCCCATCACATGAGACCGCGGCCCAACAACCTTGGCACCACGGCCCCGACGCGCCCGACCACGACGGGCAACCTGCCCACAGTCAGATACTGTCCGCTCACTAGAATCTGAATCCGGGACCACGGGAGTGGAAACCGGCCGCTCCTCCCTAGCAGGCAAAACCGGCGCAAGAACCGGTGTAGGATCAGCAACAATGGGGGCAACACCCCACGGGACAGCCCGGGGCAGAGCAATAACCTGCGTAGAAACACCACTAGCAAACGGAAAAACAGCCTCATCGAATCGCACATGGCGACAGATAAAGACTTTATTAGTGACAGTATCTAGACAACGATAGCCACGAAAAGAGTCAGGATAACCCAAGAAAACACATGGAGACGAACGATACTGCAATTTATTACGATTATATGGACGCAGTAGAGGAAAACAAAGACAACCAAAAACCCGCAAGAAAGAGTAAGACGGAGGGGACCGATGCAGACGATAATGAGGAGACTCATTATCTAAAACCCGAGTAGGCATCTTATTAATTAAATAGACTGCCGTTTCAAACGCAAAGTCCTAATACCGAGAGGGAACAGAAGCCTGAGCCATTAAAGCCAACCCAGTTTCAACTATATGCCTATGGCGACGCTCTACCCGACCATTCTGCTCATGCGTATACGCACAGGACTGCCTGTGACGAATACCAAGAGACACAAACGTAGAGTGGAGCTTTTTGTACTCTCCCCCTAAATCAAATTGAATGGCAATTATTTTTTGAGAGAATGAACGCTCAACAAGAGAGCGAAAACGTTCAAAGATAGCATAGATATCGGTTTTGGCACGCATAGGATAGAACCAAACAAAACGCGTAAAATCATCCACAAACAAAACGAAGTAACGAAAACCATTAACAGATGTTATTGGCGCAGGACCCCAAATATCAGTATACACGAGTTCTAATACACGAGTACTCGAAGTAGCAACACGAGGTAACGGAAAACGGGAAGATTTCCCTAACTGACAAGACGAACAAACATTGGACAACTCACTAGAATTAAATTGACTAACACCAGATAACTGTAAAATTTGACGCAGAACTCGTGTGTGTGGATGACCAAGCCGCTGGTGCCAAGTAGAAGACGAGACACGCGCAACAACATTAGCAGAAGGACTACGACAGGAAACAGGCCAAGTATATAAACCTCCTGACGCGCCCCCCTTAAAAAGCACCTCCTTGGTCAAGAGATCCTTCACAAGAAAATACTCAGAATGAAACTCAAAAAAGACATGATTATCCCTAGCAAAACGCTGAACAGAAAGTAGAGACGATGACAAGCCAGGGACATGCAAGACATCATTTAAACGAAAAAGTTTACTAGAAGAGGCTATCGAAACAGAAACAACACTAAGTATAGTCATACCTGTACCATCGCCAACCCGTAGAGTGTCAGAACCATCATAGCCAGCAGCGGAAGTCAACACCGAGGAGTCAGGTGTCGCATGGTTCGTGGCACCCGTGTCAGGAAACCACTGATGAGAATCAACCGAGCCACCCACATCTCCGGAATAAGCCATGTGAACCTGAGGACCGGGGGACTCAGAATACCTGCGATAGCAATTTAACGCAAAATGGCCCTGTTTATCACAAATCTGACACCGCACATCAGACCGACCCCGGCCCCGGCCTCGGCCTCGGCCACCACCGCGACCCGAGCCTCCACTGCCCGAGCCGCCACCGCCCGAGCCACTGCGATTCTGCCCGCCATACCCGCGACCGCCACCACGGCCACGGTTCACGGCCAACACTGCCGGCGAACCAACTCCACCACCGCCAGCCGCACAAATCCACTCCTGAGAGGTAAGGTAGTCCGAAAGCTCGGACAACGTCACCGGAGAGCCACGCGTCAAGGGTGCAACGAGGGGACGAAGCTCCGGCCGCAACCCGCGAAAAACATATATATTTTGATCATCAAGCGTGATCGGACGCCCGGCAAGCGCCAAGTCCTCGACAAGCATCCGTGCCCGACCGAGATAATCCGAGACAGAAGACTCCCCCTGAGTTAGCGCTTGCAACTCGCCAAGCAGCCGCAAGGCACGAGACCGTGTCGCCGATCCAAGTTCCTGCTCGATGGCTAACCACAAGGCTCGTGAAGTGGACCGACCAACGGCCATATGCATCATCTCATCGGACAGCGACGAAATCAAAAGAGACAAGATAGCCTTGTCTTGCCGACGCTACTGCTCCGAAGCCGAACCCGACGCCGCGGCACTGCTGCTGTCCGCCGTGGACTCCACCGGCGCTGCACCGGCTGGACAAGCGTGCGTACCATCCACATAACCGAGAAGACCCTGCCCCTCCAAGAACGGAAGCATTTGAGTCCTCCAAAAAAGATAATTATGAACGGTAAGCTTAAGCGAGACAAAATGGTGCGCCGAAGATAAGCTCGGGACCGGGTGGGGATGAACAGGAGCAACCTCGGACACAGTCCGTTCAGAAGAATCGCGAACAGAACCGTCATTGTTGTCTCCCAAGGCTGCCATGGAATTAACCTGGAAACTGATACCAGATGAGGATTTGATTATTGAATATCAATCGTAACTGAGTCTGTACAAGTAATAATATAGAGAGTAGATAAAGAGTCCTAACGAACTACTAATATAAGAGTCCTAATATTATAGACTATTACACAAAAGTAAAACTTGCCCAGTGTACACCATTAAATTGTAACTACGAATTTTCCTCGTCATAAAAAAAAAAAAGACCTTTATATAAGTCATACCATGTAAAATCTTCCTAATATTCCAAGTATAGTCCAAAAAATCTCTTAATATTCCAAGTCCAGTCCAAAAGTAAGATGACTTGGGCAAAGACGATTTCAATTACATGATAGACATGCACCCTCAAGTCTTCTTTTTACTATTATATGATTTTTCACTAGGTATAGCTAAATTGGTGATGAATGACAAACCCAAAATATTATTATTATATGATTTGTCACTAGGTATAGCTAAATCGGTGATGAATGACAAACCCAAAATATAAGTTGATAATTTTGCTTAACTAGCCGTTACAGGATGCAATGTCCAAAAATTAAGGTATGAAATTGATTTTTATTGTGAGCATGAAATTGATTTTTATTGTGAGCATGCATTAGTATAAGCGTTTGAGAGCCTAAAAGATAAGGACACATCTGTGATTTACCTATTTCACTAGCAGGAATGGGCCCTAAAAGTTAGTGTGCAATTTTTTTAATTTTTTTTGGGATTATTATAGTGCTCAATAATCCAGTTTATATCATATGGCATCCCAATAGCAACAAAAATGTGGTCAATACTCCACTGACGATGACAACACCAATTCAATAATACTAAAGTTGACGATGTTGCAGTCAACTACCATGTAGTGTAATGACATCCCGATTATCATTTCAAATAGATGGTTATAAGTTCGAACTTCAGTGGTGAGTGCCTAGTTTAGTGGGTGTTTAGATTCTCTGAGCTAAAATTGTTTTAAAAAGTATAAAACAGATATTATCTTGTAAAGAATCATGAGTATTTCAAAAATAAAAAATAAAAAAAATTGACATTGCAAGGAAGCTTAGGACATATGGATGAAGATAGCACCCATGACTCATGAGTGGGGTTTGGCCGGTTAACGTCGTAGTACTACGTTGTGCCTGCCTGCATGCCTGGGCTTTTTAATTGAAGTTGATACATGTAACAGTGGCAATATACTAGAATGTTTTAGATCAGATCAGATTTAAACACAATGGTTATATCGTGGACCAGGGGTTCACAGTGCACTGTAGACCTTAGTCCTAAACAACGTAATTTTGAATTTTAATTTTGATGGCGACCGTTTGTTGTTCAATTCACATTATAAGTTTTTTTTTTCTTTATTGTAAATCATGTGTATGTGTCTTGTGTTATGCGTTTCTGTGTTTCCTGTTATGCAATTTTATACTTAAGAGTATGGATTCTGTACCTGAAATAAAGTAAATATAACATGCGCTTTTGTGTCTTGTGCTATGCGTTTTTATATCTTGTGTTATGCGTTTTTGCATCTTATGTTATGCAATTCTGTACTTTAAGCATATTGATTCTATACCTGAACTAAAGTAAATATAAAATATGTGTATATGTTTTGTGTTATGTGTTTCTATGTCTCATGTTATGTAATTCAGTACCTTAAGAGTATTGAATTTGTATCTAGAATAAACTAACATTTGTATTGAAACATGAGAAACGGAAAACTACAGAATCAGTTAAAACTTATTGATTCAGGGTCCACAATGTTATGTCGACCCTGATCCACGATATAAATTGTCATTTAAAGATGGATATGAAATCTGCGGCAGCAATAGTGGCAATTATGATTTTTTTTTTTAAAGTTTATTTTTTAAAACAAGTTCTTATTAGGGTGATTGTGAATCCGAAAACACGTTTGACTATCTAACTGTATAAATATCCTAACTATCTTTGTTGGTAGTTAGTATCATTATCTTTGTTGGTAGTTAGTATCACCGACCACTTTCGACTAGTGGTTAGAAATAAGAATTGAGCATTTTTTAGATGTTCAAAGTTAGTCATAAACTTAATTTTTGACTGTATGATGGTCGAAAATTAAAGCTTTTCAGCCATGATTTTCAATTAAAAGATTAAACTAAGCTTTAAGGTATATTTATTCTTTAATTATCAATTTAATTTGTGTGTTTTCAAATTGGAAAGTCTTTCTAATTAATCAGCCAATCCATTTATCTATCTATCCACGTTCAAAAAGTGTTTGGTATTTTATAATATATATTGAGTTAATTTCATTTTTGAGCAAATACTAATTTTGGTCCCGCGAGTATTAGTAAAATGACAGTTTTGCTCCACGTGTTTAATTCCTACAAATTTTCATCCACGACTATTGTTTTACTACCAATTTTCCACGACTATTGTTTTAGTGTCAAAATTTATCACGCCGGTCACCACTTCATTTAAGACATGCTGAAATATAAAATATATGTAAAATTATTGTACAAAATTCAATATAAAGTAATCATATTATTATTATTATGTACTCCGTATTATGTATTACAATACACACACACACAATTATTTGTTTGAAGTAAAAATAAAAATATGCAAAGTATAAATTTTAAATAAAATGAATACTTTTTTGTAATTATATAATAATTTTAAAAATTATAATTATAATAATTGAAAAAAGGACAAAGTTGGGTCCACCAATCTTATTACAAAATTACAAGTCAGATTACAAAAGAAAAAGTTGAGCCGTTTTTATTAAAGAATATAATATATATAATATATTTATTGTTCATGTGGCATATATGCAATTATGCAATCCGCGCCCTTTCAAATTTCAATGGTGTGAATAACTTAAGAATTATGTGGCTCATATCATATTATCATCAGACATCAAAAATTCAAAAGCTCTCAAATCAATATAATAGGTGATAATGACTTAGTAGAAAATTCTAATAATAATGTCGAATGTTTTGGACTCTGAAATGGAGAATAATATAATTGAAGATGATATCAGGTGATTGTCATGCATCCCAACAGACACACACATATAGGACATGCGGACAGATTTGAACCATTTGATAGATGAGCTCAAATTAAATTGATGAAAATGGAAAAAAAAACGATGATATTTTTATAATTTTCTGTATCAAGTATATTTTTGTAATGCACTAAGACCATCTCCAATCAACATGTTAAAATAATGTAAGTTTTGGCGCAAAAAACACGGTATTGCAGCAAAATTTTGTTGTTTCATGAACAGTGCAGCGTAATATTGGTTAAACCTTAATGTGTACATTTTTTAAAGATGACCAAATTTGCCCTAACATCTAAGATAAATTCTGCAACCTTAGTGTAAAAACACTAAACTTTCACACTGAACTCTTTTTAAGAAAAAAAAAAAAAATAGTCATGGTTATCGCAAATGTTAGGATTTGACCTCTTTTAAAAAAAATAATAATAAAAGACAAAATAATGGTTGTATTCATAGTGGTTACGACTTACTATAATGGCTACATTTTATTTTTTAAATAAAAAACTAAAATTAAAAAATAAGTTATAAACTTAAAATTCATGCAAGTATAAGAAGTCCATGTGTTTGTCACATTAGCAATAACCTACTGAACAGTTAACATCTAGGCTCAATTGTATAGAGGTTGAAACTTGTTGATTGCACTTGTTTCTATTTTTGGGCGAGCCCTTTGCATAGGGTCTTCCTTTGACGATTTACCTATTATGTGTGGTTACGTAGCAAAGTTTATCTAGTATATATACCCTATGGTAGTGATTACAGATTTCCCTTGTCGCCCAAAAAAAAGTTTTTGATAGAATTTCTTTTACGATCAAGAGTCAGAACTCAATTGAACTATTTTGTTGGATTTTGAGGCCGGGACTGATTGTTAGAAATAATTATTTCCTAACAATGATTTATATAATAAAGGTTGTAATTCCATAAGGTACTTACGTTGATGATTAGTGATGTGTAAATGCGGAATTACTGGGTGAAATTCCCTCCCTCTCATTCTGTTAAAATTTAAGTTTATAAGGGTTAAAAGATGTATAATGGATAAGGTTATGGGTTTCACAATCCTAAAGGGATTTCTATTCCTAAAGGAGGTCACATTCCTAAAGGGATTTCTATTCCTAAAGGAGGTTCCCCATTCTTCTTGAAAGAGGGTTTCTCATCACATCTATAAATACTCAGGAAAACTCTAGGGATCTTAACGGTTTCAAATCTCTAAGTTTTCTAGTCTCCGTATCATCAGGAGGTGAATAAGGCATACGGATCAGAGAGGTGAAGCATTATATTCTTGATTCATTCAATTTAGAGATTACATCTTCAATGGAACCAAGTAAGTCCTATCTTTCCTATTTAATTAAAAGTCCATGATCTTGAACATTGTTTAGTTGATTGATTTGATTTACATGCGATCATTGTTAATTGTGCTTCCGCATTTAAGTTATAGCGCATAAAGGATTATTTAACATTTGGTATCAGAGCCAGGTTGTAAATTGATTAATCACTAAAATTAGGGTTCATGATATTTGGGGATTTTTAATTATAAAGTTTGTGCTGTTCGTATGTTTTGTTTTGTCGATTGCTATCGATCCATATACGTACTGTACATTACTGTGATTTAAAGTTGGAACCAATTTTTGGTCTTCTTTGGCGTCGGCAAAATTAACATCAATATATATGTATATTTTGCATGGAATTAACACGCATGGCGTGATTAATGTCTTCGTCCATCAACATGTTGTTTGTGTGTATTGGATATATAAATTTATATATATGAATTCATTAAGCATGTTTACTTGGATATATGGATTTATTCATATATATGAATTCTATGTACTGTACGTACTGGTTTTTAATTATATATAAGTTGATTGATTTGTATATTGGTTTGGTATTGAATCAATGGAATCAACATAAATATATAATTCTTGTTTCTCGTGCACGAACATATATACACAGTGTGATTCAAGTTGTTGACATCTGGGAATTTGGGATCAATTGCTATATACGTACTGTGTATACGGCTATTTATGTATTCATTCAACATTAACATATATGATTTATATATGTTGTTCACACTATTAATCATGTATTTTATGTTATAAGAGAACGACATATAAATTAAGGTTTATTTTGTTTGGACAATTAAATTGAGCTTATTTGGATTTATTTAAAGTATTATGGATTCACTTTAAATTTTAGACTCATTTAATTTGTGTTTATATTTGAGTCTATTTGCGTTATTTAAAGTATTATGGATTTGCTTTAAATTCTAGGCTCATTTAATTTGGGTTCATATTTGAGCTGTTTGGTTTATTTAAGGCATTAAGGACTTGCTTTAAATTATAGGCTCATTTGGGATCAATTATGGTTGGAGGTTATATCCACTATTAGTTTATATATATGTTTATAAATGAATTATTAGCATAAAGCGAGTGCGTTAGTCGCCAAAGCGGCCCACTCAAGGTAATAGCTAATAATCATTTATGTTTATGTTTACAACATATATATAGATTAAGGTTATTTACTTACATAAATGAGTTATTAGCATAAGGCGAGTGTGTTAGTCGCCAAAGCGGCCCACTCATGGTAATAGCTAAATAATCATTTATGTTTACAACATAAATTAATGTTTATTCACATAAATAAATTATTAGCATAAGGCGAGTGCGTTAGTCACCAAAGTGGCCCACTCAAGGAAATAGCTAAATAATTATTTATGTTTACAAATGTTTACCTACACAGGTATTTTGCATCATTGAATGACACTAAAGGATTGATAAACATTTGTGATCATTAACACATGGTTCTAGCGGTTGCCCAAAGGTAGATCAGACATGTGATTATTGAAAATTTAGGAGATTATGATTCTTGTTTTGTTAATATGTAGTGCATGTCCAAAGATGGCCTACATATTAAATTGAAATTTGATGAATAGTCTCATTCAAGTATGTGTGAATGATGCATGTCGGTAAATTGACATTGTATTTAAATTTGACCCAAAGGCGGATTTAAATGCAAACTTAAGGTCTATAAATTATAGTCTGAATAAAGGTTTGTTACTCAAAGCAATTGATATGTGAGATAAATGTTTGTAGTGAACACTATTGTATCACGCTATAATGGTGACAATACTGATGTCAGTAGTAATAGCAGCAAGTTTAAAAAAAAAAAAAAAAAAAAAAGAAGGTCAAGCATCCTATGAAGGTGCAAGGTGATGTTCAGAAAGTGCAGAAGTGCTATTCTGTAACAAACCTGGGCACAAGAAGGCTGAATGCCTGAAGAGGAAAGCTTGGATGGAAATAAAAGTATACATTCAGTTTCAGTATGCTTTGAATTAGACCTGGCAATTCGTGTATACGGGTCCGTTAACGGGTCGACACGATAATGACACGAACACGATAAGGCTAAACACGGACACAACACGTTATAGTTAACGGGTTGAAATTTTTAACACGAACACGAACACGATTTGTTAACGGGTTAAACGGGTTGACACGATAGACACGTTTTGTTAACAGGTTTCAAGTCGTGTCGACACGATATGACACAAAACCTGTTTAAACCCGCTATTTCTATTAATATATTTAAAAAACTAAAATTAAAGTTAAGTTCTATAAAAAAAAAAAAAAAGGAAATAAAACCTACAGTTCAATCTATTAAAAAAATTTAAAAATATTCAATTCATAACATTCATAAAATGATAAAATAACATCCAAAAGTCACAATTAAAGGAGTCCATACTAATTTTTAGAATAAAATTGAACACAATAAAAATTCAAATTTCAAATTGTTGAACATCAATAATTGGTGCGTAGGGTCTTGGCCTAATGTAGTAAATTCATCATTAGTCATGTTCATAATATCTTTTGTAATCTTATTCATGACAATGGTTCTTAGCGGGTTATAAACAGGTTGGGTAAACGAGTTCGTGTTAACGGGTTAACACGATAATATTAACGGGTTAAACGGGTTCTTAATAGGTTTAACGGGTTGACCTGTTAAGACACGAAACATAACGAGTCCTTAACGGGTCAACCCGTTAACGACCCGGGACACGTTAAGGCTAAACACTAACCCGTTATTTTCGTGTCCGGTTTCATGTCGTGTTAACGGGTCGTGTCGATAATTGCCAGGTCTACTTTGAATCCAAACTTGTTAAGGTTCCTTCAAATACTTGGTGGTTAGGCACTGGTGCTACAACACATGTTTATAACATTAAGCAGGGATTTTGATGTTTTAACCTCACAGGGAAATGAAAAGTGTCTTTTCATGAGAAACATGATGAAAGCTAGAATTGAAGGTATTGGAACTTACAGAATTAAGCTGGATACATGTTTTTGCCTTGATCTTGAGAATTGTCTGTATGTTCCAAATTGTTCTAGAAATCTTGTTTCAACAGCTAGGTTGGAAACATTGAGTTTTTACTTTCAGATTTGAAACAAATGTTTGTATCAACAAAAACCTTTATGGTTCTGGTGTTTTGTTGGATACACTATATTGTTTCAATCTTAATGATGACTTTGTTAGTTCATTGTTTAATGTGATGTTTGTGTTAAAAGGAGTGCGCCAAAAGAATCTTCAGCTGACTTGTGGTATAAAAGGCTTAGTCATATATCCAAAGAAAGGATATTGAGACTTATTAAAGTTGGATTTTTGTCTCAATTGAATTTTACTGACTGGAATGGTGCATGTGTCGATTGCATAAAGGTAAAGCAAGTCAGACATGTATCAGTACACTCACCACAAGAAGCTCATGATTACTTGATTTAATACATACAGATATCTATGGTCTCTTTTGATGATCCGTCTTGGAGCGGTGATAAATACTTTATTACCTTTATTGATGATCATTCTGGGTATTGTTACATCTATTTACTGCGTGAAAGATCTCAGTCTGTGGATGTCCCAGAGACATTCATATTTGAAGTTGAGAGTCAGTTAAATAGAAAGGTAAAGACAACTAGATCATATAAAGGTGATGAGTATTATGGGAAAACATCAAAAGTTGCGCAAATTCTCGGCCCATTTAAAGAAATTCCTCGAATCTAAGGGCATTTGTGCATTATACACAATGCTAGGCACACCACATCAAAATGGTGTGGAAGAAAGGTGAAATCGTACTCTAAGGGAAATGGTTAGGAGTAAGGTAAATAACTGTACATTGCTTGTTTCATTGTGGATATATGCATTAAAGACAATAGCATACTTACTCAATAGGGTTCCTAGTAAAGTTGTTTTTTTTTTTAAACACCTTATGAACTGTGGACAAGAAGGAAACCTAGTTTGAGGCATCTTCACATTTAGGGCTGTCAAGCTGGAGTGATGATATATAATCCACATGAAAATAAATTGAAATCCAGAACCATTAATGGTTATTTCATTGGATATCCAGAAAGGTCTAAAGGGTACATGTTTATTGTCCTAATCATAAATACGAGGATTGTTGAGTCTGGTGATGCTCGCTGATGGTTTTAGGGTTTTCGGGCCCAAGGAGGTCCAACACAACCTTTGGCTGGTGGGTGCACCTTTCAGTAAAATGTATGTCTATTTCGGAGATTATGCCAGTACTCGGAACTTTTTGGTATTCTCCCCCTTTGGGTGTTCAATTGTCTATCCTTTTACAAGAATGGAGGAGCCTTTATATAGTGGCTCCTCCTCTACCGACTTGAAGGCCTTTAATGGCCGACTTCAAGGCTAATTAAGATACGGAGCCGTTGGACGCCATTACTCGGTCGACCAACGGCTCTCCCAGGCTTGTAACGGCCCGACCGAGTCCTGCTTTCAATGTCTTAACGGCTCCCTTTTAAACGAATCTCTTCAATGCTCTCAACGGCTCCTTGAGCCGAGTCCTTTCCTGGGCTTGGGCCTCGGTCGACTCCTTGTCTCGGCCTAAGCTCTTACTGGACTCCTCTTAGCAGCTCTGAACTGGGCCCCGTACTTGGGCCTGGGCCGACTCCCTGACTCGGCCCAATTGCTCTTCGGGCTCCTCTCGACGCTGGCCCAGTTCTCCTATCTATTTTCTTTGGGCCCCTATCTCTTGGGCCGGGGTCCTCACCCCATCAACTAGTCCCTCACTTTTCCATACCCGGTCCGCTAGCCTGGGTTTGGAAAAGTAGCAACTGTCCATCTCCTTCAATCACCGTATCTTCGCTTTGAATAGCTTTCGGTAACGTCCGGATCCTCAGCCATTCCCTCCGGATCTCGCGGGGCCGTTTGGATTCTTCCGTCTAAACTTGGCACCTATAAATGGCGTCCTTCCTTCTCTTTCACCTTCTCAAGTCTATCATGGGTCGTTCTCCTCTGAAAGGAAAACAGATTGACTTCGGGTCTCCTTGGCGTCCGCTGCCCTCCAAGCGGACTCGGCCTGAACGGGAACACAGGAAGAAGACTCCTCACCCAGCCCCTCAGAGGTCTCCTGCCGGTGCTATGTCCTCAGCTTCTCAACCGCCGACTCCTTCTCGACGCGAGGTCACTCCGCCGTCACGCCATCCGCCTAATCCCACGACTGCCCGAGTGACTTCTCAAGATGGGTCCTTTGTTGAGGTGGCGGTTCCAGAGCAACTTACTTTCAGAATGACCTTCTCGATTCCGCTGGACGACCTGGACGGGCCGGTTACGGGCCTGATGAATGATGAGGATTACGCCCGCTACCTGGAGGTGTATCCGGATGACGAGGAACCAATTGCGCCACCACTCATGCCAGCTTTCTGGGACTCGTTCTGTCCATCCCCGCCTGGACCATCGGGGGGGTTCTTTGGGGGCGACTCCTCCTCGCCTGGCGATTGAGCGTATGTACCGGAGTCGGCCATAGTTCGGAGGAATTTCTTTTAGGAGCATTTTCATATTCCTTATTGTAATAAGCTCCTTGCCATTTGTATCCTCCTTTTTGCAATAATAATAAATGCTATCCTTGCCTTATGTTTTGTCGTGTTCTATTACGTACTCATCTGGACGACTGGTCAAGGTGTAACACCCCAGATTTTCAAGATATTTTAAACTTACATAATAAAGGTAATATCTCATTACATCCCAAGTATCTCATAAGTGTACGGGGTGCTATGCCACACCTGGGCTAGAGAACCCAGGTGCACAGGCGGTCTAACTAATATCCATCGAAACATAATGCATAATATGGCACGCAGGCCGAAAGGGAAACTACTCTACTTCTACGCTCCAGTTCTAGCGCGCTCCAGTGCTCTAGTCCTCTGTGCCTGAAAGCCAAATATATCTGTTCAGCGAGAGATGCTGGTAACCCACTCCAACGCGTTGAAATACAATACATATAGAGATATATATAGATATACGAAAACCATCGTGAGCATGAAGATATATCCTACGAACTCTAGCTTTTAAAACCGGGAATGACTTGACAGATAAGGTCAGACACAAGCAATAGTTATAACGAGCATATGTAGTTCGCAATAGATAAGGCAGATAAGGCAAAGCATAAACAATAATCACAACCCATCATAAACAATCCCCAATATAAATCCCATAGTCACATCCCAAGGCATTCATAGTCACAACTCGTCCATATCACACACATAACGCACAGTGTTGGCGCCACAGGACCGATCGCATGCCCATACATGAGGGTCAGCGCATATAGCTCTGACATAGCCCCGCAGCACCATGCCCCGTATCGCAACACGGGGAGGTCGATCGCAACCGACCGATGAACCGCAGCTCATCATAGTGTTTGATCGCAACCAAACAGTGGACCGCAGCCCAAGAGAGTGTCATCTGACCGCAGCCAGGATAAAGGACGAACCGCAGCTCGTATAGAAACGTTTGATCGCAACCAAACGGTGGACCGCAGCCCAAGAGAATGTCATCTGACCGCAGCCAGGAATACCCATCTGACCGCAGCCAGCTTCTGAACCGCAGCTCAGGATAACCAATCCGATCGCAACCGAATTGGGGTAACACACACACATAACACGTAGCAAGCACATGCAACCCACATTACACATTGGGAAGGGGGATAAAGCGTATAACAAACCTATGCGTGATCCATCACATACTAAGAATAGTCCTAAGGGGTTCATACTTCTTTCACCTAGGTCAACGGGATACCAATTCAACTAGCATGCGATATAACGGACTCATAACCCTACGAACGGTACCCGAAACATCAAACTAGACATAGGCACGACAAACGGGGTCCGTTGGGACACCACGGGGATCGGGGAAACATCAAACGGGGAAGCCGGGGTCCCGAGGTGGGAGAAATTCCAGCGGGTAGCCGGTGGGTGGGGGTCCACCCGCCGGCTGCCCGCCGGCTGACACTGTTCCGGGCAGCGGGTGCCCGGCGGGCAACTGCCCGCCCGCCGGCTGCCCGTTGCCGGAGCTGCCCGAATTGCCGCGGGTAGGTGGTGGGTCCCCTACCCCCACCTACCCCCCACTGACTCTTTTCATCACTTTTCGCCCCGGGAACCGTTGTGGAACCCGAAACCATGCTTAGACACTTTTCAACGTAATTAACGACAACACATAGACAATTAACGGATCAATTACGATAGACGAACGGCACATAACCTAACATGCTTTTCTAATCATAATCAACACCCAAACATGCGATTTCCCACCCGATAATACAAGAATAAGATCATACGATACAACCTAGCGTTCTAATCACTTTTATATCCACAAGAATACGATTCGTCTTCTAATTGCAAGATTTGGTAGGAACAACACATATCATCAAGGATAGCAATTAATCATCAAGAACAACATAATCATCAAGAACAGCACATCATCATCAAGAATCCCAATCAATCATCAAGAACATCCCAATTATCAAGAAACTCCCAATATCAAGATTACCAAGATTCCCCATGGAATCATTAAATCAACATCAATAATAATCATAGTAATTCGCCATTCACAATCATACGGGGGAAACCCTAAGGGGAAATCATAGCTATGAAAATAGGTTTTGTTGAGACATGGGTTACCTCTTAGCCTTAATTGATTCCTTGGCTATGAAGGATCTTTCTTCAAGCTTTCTTGCTTTCTTGATTTCTTCTAAGGGAATTCTTGGAGCTCTCCTGGGGTGATGGGGCGTTTAGGCGTGTGGGAAGTTCTAGGTGTCTCCTAAGTCCCTTATTTATATATTTAGGAGTCCTAATTAGGAACTAATATTATGGGCTTGCTAATTCTATTCCTTTCGGAACTAAGGATTGGGTTTAGGGGTTGGGTTTATATATGAGGGCCCATGGACTATGGTGGGCCTTTTTCCCTAATTAATCATTATGATTTATTCCTTCTCTTGGGCTTATGGATTGATTAATTAAATGGTTTTAGGGGCCGTAACACGGGGTGTTACACTCTTCCCCCCTTTACAAGGGGCTTCGTCCCCGAAGCCCGGTGTTATAGTCCATCCTTTCACCCCTAGACACCTCGTAGCTCGGCCTCCTGATTAGGGTTGCGGCCTTACGTTTGTCTTGGCTTGGGGTAGGCTGAACTTTTGATGGTGTTGTGATAGGGAAGTTTTCGGTTGTACCTCGGTTTCCTGCGCTGGAACTGGGTGCACCGCGAGTGCCCAAGGCGGCCTCGATCGCTGCTACCCTTTTATCGAGTGCGTGTGTGGTGCGGATCAGGGATGAGAACCCTTCTTCCATGATTTGATTCTGTCGGTCGAGCTGTGCGAGTATGCGTTCGTTGACCGAACCCTCGTCAGGCTTTTACTTTCTCAGAAACGTTTAGGGTCAGTGCCCCGCTGTTTCTTTAAATACTCGCCGAGTCCCCCAGTCGAGGTGACTCCTCTTGGCTTTCTCACGGAAACGACTAAGGGTCTGGGCCCTTGTTTCCTAACTCTTTCTCGCCGAGTCCTTCAGTCGAGGCGACTCCTTAGGCTTTTACTTTCTCAGAAACGTTTCAGGGCCAGTGCCCCATTGTTTCTTTATATACTCGCCGAGTCCCTCAGTCGAGGCGACTCCTCTTGGCTTTTTCACGGAAACGACTAAGGGTCTGGGCCCTTGTTTCCTAACTCTTTGTCGTCGAGTCCTTCAGTCGAGGCGACTCCTTAGCCTTTTGCTTTCTCAGAAACGTTTCAAGGTCAGTGCCCCATTGTTTCTTTATATACTCACCGAGTCCCTCAGTCGAGGTGACTCCTCTTGGCTTTTTCACGGAAACGACTAAGGGTCTAGACCATTGTTTCCTAACTCTTTCTCGCCGAGTCCTTCAGTCGAGGCGACTCCTTAGGCTTTTGCTTTCTCAGAAACGTTTCAAGGTCAGTGCCCCATTGATTCTTTATATACTCGCCGAGTCCCTCAGTCGAGGTGACTCCTCTTGGCTTTTTCACGGAAACGACTAAGGGTCTGGGCCCTTGTTTCCTAACTCTTTCTCGTCGAGTCCTTCAGTCGAGGTGACTCCTTAGGCTTTTGCATTCTCAGAAACGTTTCAGGGTCAGTGCCCCATTGTTTCTTTATATACTCGCCGAGTCCCTCAGTCGAGGTGACTCCTCTTGGCTTTTTCACGGAAACGACTAAGGGTCTGGGCCCTTGTTTCCTAACTCTTTCTCGCCGAGTCTTTCAGTCGAGGCGACTCCTTAGGCTTTTGCTTTCTCAGAAACGTTTCAGGGTCAGTGCCCCATTGTTTCTTTATATACTCGCCGAGTCCCTCAGTCGAGGTGACTCCTCTTGGCTTTTTCACGGAAACGACTAAGGGTCTGGGCCCTTGTTTCCTAACTCTTTCTCGCCGAGTCCCTCAGTCGAGGCGACTCCTTAGGCTTTTACTTTCTCAGAAACGTTTCAGGGTCAGTGACCCATTGTTTCTTTATATACTCGCCGAGTCCCTCAGTCGAGGCGACTCCTCTTGACTTTTTCACGGAAACGACAAAGGGTCTGGGCCCTTGTTTCCTAACTCTTTCTCGCCGAGTCCCTCAGTCGAGGCGACTCCTTAGGCTTTTGCTTTCTCAGAAACGTTTCAGGGTCAGTGCCCCATTGTTTCTTTATATACTCGCCGAGTCCCTCAGTCGAGGCGACTCCTCTTGGCTTTTTCACGGAAACGACTAAGGGTCTGGGCCCTTGTTTCCTAACTCTTTCTCGCCGAGTCCCTCAGTCGAGGCGACTCCTTAGGCTTTTACTTTCTCAGAAACGTTTCAGGGTCAGTGCCCCATTGTTTCTTTATATACTCGCCGAGTCCCTCAGTCGAGGCGACTCCTCTTGGCTTTTTCACGGAAACGACTAAGGGTCTGGGCCCTTGTTTCCTAACTCTTTCTCGCCGAGTCCCTCAGTCGAGGCGACTCCTTAGGCTTTTGCTTTCGCAGAAACGTTTCAGGGTCAGTGCCCCATTGTTTCTTTATATACTCGCCGAGTCCCTCAGTCGAGGTGACTCCTCTTGGCTTTTTCACGGAAACGACTAAGGGTCTGGGCCCTTGTTTCCTAATTCTTTCTCGCCGAGTCCCTCAGTCGAGGCGACTACTTAGGCTTTTACTTTCTCAGAAACGTTTCAGGGTCAGTGCCCCATTGTTTCTTTATATACTCGCCGAGTCCCTCAGTCGAGGCGACTCCTCTTGGCTTTTTCACGGAAACGACTAAGGGTCTGGGCCCTTGTTTCCTAACTCTTTCTCGCCGAGTCCCTCAGTCGAGGCGACTCCTTAGGCTTTTGCTTTCTCAGAAACGTTTCAGGGTCAGTGCCCCATTGTTTCTTTATATACTCGCCGAGTCCCTCAGTCGAGGCGACTCCTCTTGGCTTTTTCACGGAAACGACTAAGGGTCTGGGCCCTTGTTTCCTAACTCTTTGTCGTCGAGTCCTTCAGTCGAGGCGACTCCTTAGGCTTTTGCTTTCTCAGAAACGTTTCAAGGTCAGTGCCCCATTGTTTCTTTATATACTCACCGAGTCCCTCAGTCGAGGTGACTCTTCTTGGCTTTTTCACGGAAACGACTAAGGGTCTGGACCCTTGTTTCCTAACTCTTTCTCGCCGAGTTCTTCAGTCGAGGCGACTCCTTAGGCTTTTGCTTTCTCAGAAACGTTTCAAGGTCAGTGCCCCATTGTTTCTTTATATACTTACCGAGTCCCTCAGTCGAGGTGACTCCTCTTGGCTTTTTCACGGAAACGACTAAGGGTCTGGACCCTTGTTTCCTAACTCTTTCTCGCCGAGTCCTTCAGTCGAGGCGACTCCTTAGGCTTTTGCTTTCTCATAAACGTTTCAGGGTCAGTGCCCCATTGTTTCTTTATATACTCGCCGAGTCCCTTAGTCGAGGTGACTTCTCTTGGCTTTTTCACGGAAACGACTAAGGGTCTGGGCCCTTGTTTCCTAACTCTTTCTCGCCGAGTCCTTCAGTCGAGGCGACTCCTTAGGCTTTTGCATTCTCAGAAACGTTCCAGGGTCAGTGCCCCATTGTTTCTTTATATACTCGCCGAGTCCCTCAGTCGAGGTGACTCCTCTTGACTTTTTCACGGAAACGACTAAGGGTCTGGGCCCTTGTTTCCTAACTCTTTCTCGCCGAGTCCTTCAGTCGAGGCGACTCCTTAGGCTTTTGCTTTCTCAGAAACGTTTCAGGGTCAGTGCCCCATTGTTTCTTTATATACTCGCCGAGTCCCTCAGTCGAGGCGACTCCTCTTGGCTTTCTCACGGAAACAACTAAGGGTCTAGGCCCTTGTTTCCTAACTCTTTCTCGCCGAGTCCCTCAGTCGAGGCGACTCCTTAGGCTTTTACTTTCTCAGAAACGTTTTAGGGTCAGTGCCCCATTGTTTCTTTATATACTCGCCGAGTCCCTCAGTCGAGGCGACTCCTCTTGGCTTTTTCACGGAAACGACTAAGGGTCTGGGCCCTTGTTTCCTAATTCTTTCTCGCCGAGTTCCTCAGTCGAGGCGACTCCTTAGGCTTTTACTTTCTCAGAAACATTTCAGGGTCAGTGCCCCATTGTTTCTTTATATACTCGCCGAGTCCCTTAGTCGAGGCGACTCCTCTTAGCTTTTTCTCGGAAACGACTAAGGGTCTGGGCCGTCGTTTCCTACCTCTTTCTCGCCGGGTCCCTGGAGTGGTTAACCGTAACTCGTACTTTTTTTCAAGTCTTTCAGGACCCGCGGGCCCATACATGTTTTGTCCCTTTCTATTGATAAAACTTCTTCAGGTGGATAACGTTCCAAATTCGATCCACGGGCTTGCCCTCCATGGTTTCCAGTTTGTAGGTTCCCGCTTGGACAACCGCGGCGATGCGGTATGGTCCTTCCCACTTGATCGCAAGCTTCCCCCTTAAGTGGGTTGACTGGCCTGTCGATCCCGTAGCACGAGGTCGCCGACCTGGAAGGCTCGCGGACGAATCCGCCGATCGCGATATCTTTTCACCGCCTGTTGGTATTCAGCCATTCGCGCACTCGCGGCTTCCCTCTTTTCTTCTAAGAAATTTTTCTCAATTCGAAGACTCTCTTCGTTCTCCGTGTCTGAATAGGTACGGACCCGGTGAGTGGGCTCGACCACCTCAATTGGAACCTTGGCCTCAAAGCCATACGCGAGGGAGAACGGACTCTCTCCCGTTGCTCGTCGTTGGGTGGTGCGATAAGCCCATAGGACTCGGTCAAGCTCATCCGCCCAATTCCCTCGAATGTCTTCCAATTTCTTCCGAATCCCATCCACTAGCGTTCGATTCACATTCTCGACTTGTCCATTGGCTTGTGGGTATGCTACCGACACCTTAGTGTGGCGAATTTCATGTCGGCGGCAGAAGTCGGTGAATGCCTGGCAATCGAACTGTCGTCCGTTGTCGCTAACGATGTGCTCGGGCAGGCCGAAGCGGCAAATTACCCTTTTCCATAAAAAGCGTCGGCATTGGTACTCGGTGATGGTGGCCAGTGGTTCCGCCTCGACCCACTTGGTGAAGTAGTCGATAGCTATGACACAGAACTTCAAACCTCCGGGGGCGATTGGCAATGGGCCCAGCAAATCAATCCCCCACTTGGCAAATGGGATAGCGGTGGTGACCGGCGTGTAAAAAGTAGCTGGCCGAGTATCTTTCTTGGCGAATGCCTGGCAAACGCCGCACTTGGATATCCATTCAATACAGTCTCGCATCATGGCGGGCCAATAATATCCTTGGACGACTAACTTCCGAGCGAGTGTGTGGGCACCCTGGTGCGCGGCACAGATGCCTCTATGGGCTTCGTCCATTATTTTCTCGGCCTCGGGCCTGAGCAAACATCTTAGCAAAGGTCCTCCGAACGACCGTTTATATAACTGCCCATCAATGATCTGGAAAGAGGGGGCCTTTCGTCGAACCCTCGCGGCGACTCCTGGGTGTTTCGGTAACTCGCCTTTTTCTATGAATCGCCGGATGTCCTCTATCCAGAACATCTCGGGATTTTTCTCTCGGTCCCATTCCTCGCCAGTCACTTGCTGGACCCTTAGCGGTGCTTCTTCGATGCTTGGTCAACTTAGCTCCTCTTTCTGACAGATTTTTACCAGGTGGTCCGGTACTCATTCCAAGGCAATCTTGGACAATATGTCAGCTTCTATGTTATCCGTTCGAGATATATACTCTATTTCGTAAGCTCCGAACTCTTTTAGCATCTCAACCGCGCGTTCTTTATATAGAGTCATCCGGGCATTCTTTGCCTCGCATGTGCCTGAGATCTGCCCGACTACTAACTTAGAGTCAGTCTTGACTCGTAACCTCTCGACCCCTAAGGCCCTGGCGAGTCGGAGGCCGTTTAACACAGCTTCGTACTCGGCCTCGTTGTTGGAGGCTTGGAACAGATAGCTCAGGGCATAATACAGTCGGAATCCTTCGGGGGTGATGAGCACAACACCTCCTCCGCAGTGTTGTCGACTTGATGCTCCGTCCGCATGCATTTCCCACCATTCGCCTAGGCAGCTCTCCACGGCGCGTTCCTTTTCTTCCTCACTCGCGGTGCATTCGACCAAGAAATCGGCCAAGGCCTGACCCTTTATAGAAGGCCGGGGCTGGTATTCAATCCCGTATTGGGTTAGTTCTACAGCCCATTTTACCAGGCGGCCGGACGACGATGGGTTTCGCAAAACACTTCCGAGAGGCTGGTCTGTCAGTACTCGGACGGTGTGGGCTTGGAAGTAGGGCGCCAACTTGCGCACGGTAATCACCAACGCGCATACAATTTTTTCCAAGGCGGTATACCTTGACTCGGCAGCCTTCAGAGACCGGCTTACGTAGTAAACCGGGTGCTGGACTCGCTCTTCCTCTCGGACCAACACCGAACTCACCGCCTTGCAAGAGGCGGCTAAGTACAGAAACAAGGGCTCGCCCGCCTGGGGGGTAGACAATACCGGGGGTGTCGAGAGGTATTGTTTCAATTCTTCAAACGACTGCTGGCACTCCGGGGTCCAAGCGAATCCTTCCTTCTTCTTCATGGCTTCTAAGAAGGGCACGGTCTTATCTGCCTCCTTGCTTAGGAAGCGGCTAAGGGCGGCCAATCGGCCGGTCAGCCGTTGCAGGTCCTTTATAGTACTGGGAGGCTGCATGCCGACGATGGCCTATACTTTCTCAGGGTTAGGCTCGATACCTCGCTTGGTGACCATGTAACCCAGGAACTTTCCACATTGCACGGCGAACGCGCATTTCTTAGGGTTCAGCCGGAGGTTGTACCTTAACATTACTTTGAAGCAGTCGGCCAAGTCCTCTGCGTGTTTGCTCTCCTCTCGGCTCTTGACGAGCATGTCGTCGACGTACGCGGCCATCGATTTTCCCAGCAGGTGCTGAAACAATCGGGCCACCATTCGGGTATACGTGGCTCCGGCGTTCTTGAGCCCGAAGGGCATGACTCGGTAACAATAAACTCCGTCCGGTGTCAAAAACGCGGTCTTTTCTTCGTCCGCCGAATGCATGAATATCTGATGGTACCCCCCTAAAGGCGTCCATAAAGCTCAACAGCGCCGACCCCGCCGTCTCGTCGACCAGTTGATCGATCCGCGGTAAGGGAAACGGATCTTTTGGGCAGGCCTTATTAAGGTCGGTATAGTCCAGCACATCCGCCACGCCGGGGGCTTGGGTACAAGGACCACATTCGCCAACCACTCTGGGTACTTAACTTCGCGGACATGTCCGGCTGCAAGTAGCGTGCTCACTTCCTTCTTCACGAATTCTCTTCGGTCGTTGGCCAGGTATCGCTTCTTCTGCACAACCGGTCGATGCCCGGGATCCACAGCGAGTCTGTGCGATATGATCGATCGGTCGACGCCTGGCATGTCCTCCGGGCACCAGGCGAAGACCATCCGGTGTTCCCGGAGCACCTTTATAATTTCTTCCTTTACTTCCTCGGGGAGGCCGACTCCAATTCGGACTCGTCGGTCCGGCTGCGTGGAGTCGATCTCAACTTCTTCCAACTCGACGGCAGGCTCCGGACGTGGTATTATCGTCCTTTTTGGGGGCCTCTCGGTGATCTCATGGACCTGTATCTCGCGTTTGCCCATCCCCTTACATGCCTGTAGGTAGCAGTCGCGAGCGACCTTACGGTCACAGCGCACCGTGCCTATTCCGTTTGGCGTGCGGAATTTTAAACAAAGATGCTCAATTGAAATCAACGCTCCCAGATCCTCGAGACCCGGTCGGCCGAGTATAGCGTTATGTGAACAGGCCAGATTCACCACAATGAACTTCATGCTGAGTCTCTGTACGTCTGGGTAACTGCCGATCTCAACTAGAAGTGTGATCGATCCTTCCGCCTCCACCGAGTCCCCTGTGAAACCGGCGAGGGGAGTTTTGACAGGACTCAGCTGTTCCCGAGTCATTCCCATTTTGATGAAGGTTTCTAGGTACAGCACATTGACGCTGCTTCCGGTGTCCACCAGGATTCGTCGAACGACAACGCCATTGATGTCCATAGCTATAACCAACGCATCTCGATGCGGTGTTTCACCGGCTGGTAAATCTCGGTCAGTAAACACAATGGGCTCTCGGCACACCTTTTTAGGGTTCTCCTCGCGCCCGTACACCGTTCCGACGTATAACTGGCGGGCCCAGGCTTTTCTGGTGTTCGTTGAGTCACCACCTTCCGGCCCGCCGACTATCATGTTGATAACCGGCTTCTGACGCCACTGAGCCTCCTCCTCCTCGGGAGTCGGCTGCTTGCCTCGACTGTTTTCGGCAACGGCGGCGGGATCCTCATCCCCTCGATTGACCGATCTTCGCCTCCACTGATTAGGAGGCGGGGTCCCTTGCTGAATGATACCCTCCATGATCTTCTTCAGGTAAAAGCATTCCTCCGTGCTGTGAGTATAAGATTTATGATAACGACAATACTTAGAGGCCTTACCCATTTCTTCGTTCGTCGGGCGATCGTCGGTCGGCGGAGGCAGAGGCGGGGCAACCGTTTGTATCTCATGGACCGGACGTTCGGGAATCGGCCGATAAGCGTGGACGACGGGTCTGTCGTACGGCCGTCTGCCCTCGGGTCGCCGAGCTACGTCTGGGCGCCTCTCCTTGGTTTCAGCCCGCGTCCTCTTCCCGCTGGCGGATCCGCCGACTTCGCGCTGCCGCTTATACTTCATAGCCTGCTCCGTGTTGGCCCTCTTGTTGGCCATATGAATGGCTTCTGCGTAGGTGGCCGGGCGATTGTCCCTCAGGTCTCGGTATAGCTGGCCGGACCGCAAGGACTCGATGAAGAAGGTGAGCGTCGTCTGGTCCTCGACCTCCTCTATGGACTGGATTTCTTTTTGCCAGCGGGCCAGATAGGCTTTCAAGGACTCACCTTCATCTTGACGAATGTCGCCCAAGTGTGTTAGGTCTTTTTGTGGTTTGATATTAGCGGCATAATGGCTCATGAAGCGGTCTGCCAGCTCTTCAAAGTTGTGAATCGATCCCGAGGGCTGTGCCACTAGCCACCTTTGTGCTGACCCTTTCAACGTGGGCAAGAAAGCGCGGCACATGACCGGATCTCGTACCCCCAAAACCTGCATCTTAGCCTGATAGCTCAGCAAATGCTCCCGGGGATCGCCGGTTCCATCGAACGTGGCCTGCTCCGGGAACTTGAAATCACCCGGTATCTTAAAAGCCATAACCTCGTCCAAGAAGGGTAAGGCGGTCAGCAACGTACGTCCTGGGGATTTGGTTTTCCCCTCCATCTGTTCTTTCAGATTTCGCACTTCTTGCACTAAGTTCGCCACTTCGACCCTCTCCCGGGTGCGATTTCCTGTGGATTCCGTGCTCTCACCGATTTCAGACTCAGCCGGTTGGTTGGGGTTGCGTGGAGGTTGCTCCACGCGACGAGTCTCAGTCCTGGCTCTTTTGGTACGGTTCTTCTCTCGTGCAGCTTGTCGATGGCGAGCGGCTAACGGGGCATGACTGGGTTCCATCCGACCCAATCGTTCTCTTGCCGACCGACGCCCAACGCTGGGACCCAGCCGAGAATGAACGGACTGTACCGGTTGGCTTTCGGCCCGTCGGCTCTGTTGCCGGTTGTCGGGCCTATGAAGCGGCTGTAACTCGCGTTGCAGCTGGCGAGTGATGGACTGTTCTCTCACTCCTAGGCTTGCTTCGGCGCAGGCGCGTCCGATTGCACGCAGCTGCTCTGGGGTGAGCAGCACTTGGGGCAATTGTTGGTTTATCGGTGGTGTCGGCGGCGGTGTTGTCTCGTTTTCCCGGCTCCGGGCATTTCTCCGATTCAGCTGGCTTCTCAGGTCTGCTTCCCGTCCATTGTCATGAAGGCTCGATTGTTCTTCACTTCCTGCCATGTCTGGAGCTTTTCTAATTCGACTGGGATTCTAATTATCGTTCCTCGGACTCGCCACACTCAAGAGGACACGTGACTCTTAGTTTCGATCCCCACAGACGGCGCCAGTGATGGTTTTAGGGTTTTCGGGCCCAAGGAGGTCCAACACAACCTTTGGCTGGTGGGTGCACCTTTCAGTAAAATGTATGTCTATTTCGGAGATTATGCCAGTACTCGGAACTTTTTGGTATTCTCCCCCTTTGGGTGTTCAATTGTCTATCCTTTTACAAGAATGGAGGAGCCTTTATATAGTGGCTCCTCCTCTACCGACTTGAAGGCCTTTAATGGCCGACTTCAAGGCTAATTAAGATACGGAGCCGTTGGACGCCATTACTCGGTCGACCAACGGCTCTCCCAGGCTTGTAACGGCCCGACCGAGTCCTGCTTTCAATGTCTTAACGGCTCCCTTTTAAACGAATCTCTTCAATGCTCTCAACGGCTCCCTGAGCCGAGTCCTTTCCTGGGCTTGGGCCTCGGTCGACTCCTTGTCTCGGCCTAAGCTCCTACTGGACTCCTCTTAGCAGCTCTGAACTGGGCCCCGTACTTGGGCCTGGGCCGACTCCCGGACTCGGCCCAATTGCTCTTCGGGCTCCTCTCGACACTGGCCCAGTTCTCCTATCTATTTTCTTTGGGCCCCTATCTCTTGGGCCGGGGTCCTCACCCCATCACTCGCTTCATTTAAAATGGCGAAGTCAGTGGGAGTGTGGGAGCTCGTAATGTTGAAATTAAGGAGTCATTGATGGTTCCAGATTCATCAAGTGATCCTTTTTTCCTGTTGTTGTTCCTATTGCTACAGTGCAGTGTAGCCTTATGGAAATACTTTGGAACAACAGCAACTAGATGCTCAAATTCCACATGAGGAAGCTATTATAAATGAAGATGAGGTTGAAACTCAAGATTATGATCAAGTGAAATCTCAGTAGGAAGTGGCATTAAGGAGATCTACTAGATAGAAAAGATCAGTCATTCCTGATGACTATATTGTTTATGCACTTGAGCATAAAAGTGACTTGAGCATTGATAATTATCCAGTCTCATTTAACCAAGCCATGCAGGATAATAATTCTCCTTGAGAATTATTTTGGTTTTAGTGGCTCATTCTGTTCTTGAGCTCCACCAAATGGTTGTTAAAATTGCCTTTCTGAATGGTAAATTAAAAGAGGAAGTATACATGGATTAGCCGCAAGGCTTCATGGCCACAGGAAGGAAAATCTGGTATGTCGATTGAAGATGTCAATCTATGGATTAAAACATGCTTCTAGACAATGATACTTGAAATTGTCATTTGGTTTTGATCACTGTTGATCAGTATCTACATAAAGGTTTAATGGAAGCAAGTTTGTAATCCTAGTATTACATGTTGACGACATTCTTCTTGCTGCTAATAATAAAAGGGATGTTGCGTGATGTTAAGGAATATCCTTCTAAGAACTTTGAAATGAAGGATATGGGTGAGACTTCATATGTGATTGGAATAAGAAATATTCTGTGATAGATCACATGGGATTTTAGGTTTATCCTAGAAGACTCACATTAACAAAGTTTTAGAAAGATATAAACTGGAAAACTGCAAAAGATGGTCCTGTGATACTTACAAGGCACTAAGGATCACATGCTCACCTATAAAAGGAACGAATAACCTGGAGGTTATAGGTTATGCGGATTCAGACTATGCCGGATGTTTGAATACCCGAAAATCCACATTCGAATATATTTTTCCACTTGCTCATGGAGCAATATCTTGGATGAGTGTGAAGGATCCTGTCATTGCTACTTCCACTATAAAGGCAGAATTTGTAGCATGCTTTGAGGCTACAATTCAATCATCATGGCTGCGTAATTTCATTTATGGTTTGGGCATTGTCGACACTATAGCCAAACCATTGAGGATTCATTGTGATAATACGGCAGCTATGCTCTTCTCAAAGAACGACAGATATACTAGTGGTGCCAAGCACATGGATTTGAAATTTCTGTCTGTTAAGGAGAAGGTACAAAATCAAAAGAGTATCAATAGTGCATATTGGCACCGATCTTATGATCACGGATCCGTTGACTAAGGGATTGGCGCCCACGACCTTCATTGGCCATGTTGGAAGGATGGGCATACTGGTAAAGTCCTTGTATAACGGTTAACTCTGCCATACATGTATGGATTTATGTTTGATAGCACATCAGGTTGATGATACTCTTAGATATCTATTCAGGTTTTGATTTTGTTATGGTAGATGTTGATCACTTATTTATGCATAATTCAGAAGTGATAACAATGGTCTTGTTTAAGACATAAGGAATAAGGTACTTTCGGATTTTACCTTATTATTATGGTTCGAATTCTTATTAACTGTGATACATGGAAGGGAGCGGGACGCTATGTCAGGCCTGTAACCGCCATGATTCGGTTAATAAAGTTCGATAAGGTGGTGACTTTTACATTTTCATATTAAGTGAGCTCAAATTAAGGATTGAAAATTGTAAAGTCACGCATATATGAATCAAGTGGGAGATTGTTGGAAATAATTTATTCCTAACGTTGATTCATATAATTAAGGTGTCATGCTCATATGAATCAGTGGGAGACTGTTAGAAATAATTATTTCCTAACAATGATTTATATAATAAAGGTTGTAATTCCATAAGGTACTCACGTTGATGATTAGTAATGTGTAAAGGAGGAATTACTGGGTGAAATTCCCTCCCTCTCATTCTGTTAAAATTTAAGTTTATAAGGGTTAAAAGATGTATAATGGATAAGGTTATGGGTTTCACAATCCTAAAGGGATTTCTATTCCTAAAGGAGGTCACATTCCTAAAGGGATTTCTATTCCTAAAGGAGGTTCCCCATTCCTCTTGAAAGAAGATTTCTCATCACATCTATAAATACCCAGGAAAACTCTAGGGATCTTAACGGTTTCAAATCTCTAAGTTTTCTAGTCTCCGTATCATCAGGAGGTGAATAAGGCATACAGATCAGAGAGGTGAAGCATTATATTCTTGATTCATTCAATTTAGAGATTACATCTTCAATGGAACCAAGTAAGTCCTATCTTTCCTATTTAATTAAAAGTCCATGATCTTGAACATTGTTTAGTTGATTGATTTGATTTACATGCGATCATTGTTAATTGTGCTTCCGCATTTAAGTTATAGCGCATAAAGGATTATTTAACACTGATTTCACACTATTCATTTCATTATATTGACGGGCATTAATGCATTATATGTGTGAGTAGATTAATGAATGCTAGAAACCAAAGTCAAACAATGTATTGGGTGGTTGTGTGATCTTGTTGACTTGGGACAATAATATGAACATACATTCATCCCAACACTGACTTGTTTTCCTGACTTTGTGGCACCCAATTAATGCTTAAAGCTTAGACGTTAAAGCAACTCAAACCAAACCATTAAAACAATCATTTATTAGGTACCAATGTTTGGTTGGGGTTGTAAATGTGTCATTTCAAGTTGAGTTTTACTTTTCTTGGTATTTCCAAAAGGTTGAGAATCCTCACCCTTGGCCCGACAGAGCATTTGAGAGAATGTAAATCATAATAACTCAACTACCACTGGTGAAACTCGATCCTGGGTCATTGTTCTCAAACTTTACCTATGTAACCAACTGAGTTTTACTTTTCTGGTATTTGTTTGTTCCAACTCATTTTGGTTGGAATGTTTTTAAAAGGTCGACTAGTTTAGATAGGATAATGGACTTGAATTGAACCAACCCATATACATTATCACGATCCAGTTCAGATGTTGTAGTCCAGCCCAAAAACATTATAGTCGTCTAATTTCAGGTCTTGACAGAACGATTTTAGATCAATCTTATTGTAGCAAAATTTATTGTTGGAAAATATAAACCATTCAAACAAAGCGTTGTTCAAGACCAACATATATTTATTAAACCAACACTAGAACATGATTGAATTTTGAGTTGAAGTGTATGAGAAATACAGCCCAAAACAAGACCACCTTGGACCTAGGTGGAATGTATTGTTTGCTCTCCTGCCAGTTTAGCTCTAAAAACCCATTTACATTTCTCTAAGTAAGCCCATCTTTGAGCATTTCAAGATGATTTTTTTGCAATAGTTAATCCAGGATGATGGTAATGAAGAGAAAATTTTGAATACTTTAAAAATTCAAAATTAAAATTTATCAAGTAGATTAAAAATAAAAATAAAAAAATGTCAACCCAAGTTTCCCGACACCAAGCTATATCTTAAACCTCATAAACCCACTCCCAAGCTCATGAAGAGGTAAATCTAACCAATCTAGTTTCAAGACTTAATACCAAATTATACGCTTCTACACAAAAACACAAACCCCCCAATGTTTGTAACAAGAATCAAACCCCCACTCAAGTCATAGACTTCTCGTGTTTTTTTTTTTTTTTTTTTTCTTTTTTGAAGGACCAACAATGTTAATTTTATGGATTTAAATATTTTGACTAGGGGCAAAAGTTGGTTAAAATGGCATTTTGTCCCCCAACTTTTTCCTATTTCATACAGTAGAAGAAGCACTTACAGCCTCTCTTTCACTCATATCAAAGGATGTGTTCATGAACCTGTTTGCAGATGAGAAGGGGACATAGTAACAGCCGCCAACCATTATTTAGTGGCCAACAGCCGTACTTGATACCTGAAAAGTTTAAGGATTAAACTATGTATAATAATTGAGAATTAACATGTTCTCTCACTCATGCACCCTACAAAATAGAATTAAGTTTCACAGCTAATGCTAGACTAATCATAAGTCCCTAGAACCTCTGCCCAAGAGTCACTGGATGAAGTAAACCCAAGAAGCCTCCTAATCAATTCTTGTCATTGACTCTGCGCACATGAGACTCATCTCCACATTTTCTTGTCGTTGACTCTGCTCACAAGGAATTCATCTCTACACTTCCGCCAACTTGGACTACCCAAGGGTCCAAACTCTAACCTGGAAAGCCGTAGCTTCAAGATATTGGTGGAAGTCAAACCCCCACCCTACTAATAAAGTGTTGCATTTAAGTCAGATGGTTGACCACTTAAACTAACCTCACCGTGACTAATTCTAGGGTGGTCTGCTTCCCTGCTAGTGCTTTCATCCTCAAGCAGACCCCACGAATCCCTCCACCGGGGTGTCTAGAACCCTAGTCCTCTTGTGCGTCAAGTGACCAAATTAGCAAGAAACCTTAGCTCAGATGTTACCCTTACACGGGATGTGACTTGTTCAACTTCATCGAGTGTTTTATATCAAAAAAAGTTCCAAGAGCTTACTAGGGATGTTAGGTCAGCCGCACGATTTCTAGCGTTGAAAAAGAAAAATTGGATCGACATGTAAAGATAGTTAAATCTAACCCATCTAGATCTCGCGGTCTCACCTTAAATTATATATATTCACTAAAATAGTCCCAAAGAGGTTGTGTCTTTGGAACTGAGATGATGATGTTTGTCATAATTGCCACATGAGGGGAAGGAGGGGCAGTGCACTATAACAAATAATAACAATTAAATTAACTACTAATAGGCAAATTATATCTGATCACCTTTAGAGCCCAGCATGCGCCAAGATGATGATTAGGTCTTCCATTCTATTCTGATATACCAAAGAAAGGCTCTTTTAAGGCACTGCATTTGCCCAATTTGTGAATGAAACTGTTGGCCATAAAGGAGACACCTAAAAGAATTTGCGTTTTAATTAAAGCATCTCTGTCCCATTCAGCCTGACTATATAACAACATATGACCCTTTTTCCAGATGATTATAAAGCTTGGATCTTGAGTTTGATATTCATTATAAGCAAGAGAAGCAAAAGTGCAAAAAACGTACTTTAGCGCAAGTGAAACTAGAAAGGGTTTGAGAAAATGACAGGACCTGGCTCTTCGTGCGGGGCGTGCAAGTTCTTGAGAAGAAGGTGCTCCAGTGGGTGCGTGTTTGCACCTTACTTCTGTTATGACCAGGCGGCTAGCAACTTTGCGGCTGTTCACAAGGTGTTCGGTGCCAGCAACGTCTCGAAGATGTTGCTACACCTCCCGGTGGACTGCCGAGGCGAAGCTGCCATAGCAATATCGTACGAGGCCATAGCTCGGATGCAGAATCCCAAATACGGCTGCGTTGCTCAGATCCTTACGCTGCAACAGCAGGTTTCAATTCCCGACCATGATTCTTCTCGAAAAAACAAAATTCCCTTCTTTTTTAAATCAAATTCAACAGAAGCATTTATACTTTAGCTACTTACCTTGCAGGTGGCAAACCTCAAGCAAGAGATCGAGAATTTTGAGAAGCAGGTGCCTCGTCCTGCCTGCGAGATCCCTGAACAAAACACGATAGATGAGATACAGTTCTCTTCCAAGTACAAGAACACGAGAATTAACGATTATATGAATCAAGACGTTGAACAGTCATACCTGGAAGATTTATCTGTGAAGCCCTTCGATAGACAAACAACTATACAGCATCCCCCAACGATGACCAGATTGGAGGACGAAATTATCCTCCCATCCTACGATCCAGACATCTATGATCTCCTCGACGGAATGGAGCAGAACATTTATCTGCAACATCTACTTATGAACAGTGGCAGCATTTATCACTAAGGAAAGTCACATGTTAGAGTCATGCACAATGTAGATACCATGTTCTTTTCCTCGGTGTGTGTCCTAACCCTGCCAAGTTATTGTCAACCATGCAGAAAATTGAGTTTTTCATGAGCCTCTGTCTATATGTAACTAAAACTCTCAAAGGATGTCACAAATAACATCAAAGGAATTTTCTATTCAGCAAAATCACATTTGCAGCTCTGAACTTCACTAGAGAATATGTGAAGGATATAAAAATCCATATTGAGCGTACATAATAGATCAAGTATGGAATAATACTAAGACAAACTTGCAGGCTTAAAAGAAAAGTTCAGCCTGTGTAAGTATCAGCAAATATATTTTAAAGATCCAAATTTGATGCCTCGTATTTTAAGCAGAAAGTATTTTGAGAATTACATCAGTATGAAAATAAACTTCTATTCAAAATTTATGTGATTTACATCGAAAAGGGAAAACTAAGCAACATAACTTCTTCCATCTCATACTTTAGAACTGTGCTCTTCCTTCGCTCTTTTGATTTGATTTGTTAAGCGTTTCGGAACAGGAAAAAAAAAAAGAAAAAATATGCCTCTTTAGTCCACCAAAGATCTGCACATTTGAATCAAACAGCAGAAATTTAGTGCTGAATCATAGTGAAGTTGAAACAATGGTTGAATGTAGACTCGAGAGTCGAGACCAGAGAGTTACCTCATGAGCACCATTCTCTGGCATTTTGGAACATACGCAACCAAGGACTGGGCCCTTTCTTATCAACATCCCAGTGCTTTGGATACCATGGGAACTGCCACATCAAGAAGCAGCGCTCAGGGTGAGGCATCATAGCAAGGTGCCTCCCATTGGGAGAACAAATTGCAGCCACACCGAGGGGTGAACCATTCAGATTGAAAGGATAAACTTCTGTTGGTTTACCGTCATCATCACAATATCTCACTGGGGCCAAGTTCGAATCAAGAACCTGATTTAAAATACTACCGTCAGGGAAATAAGCTCTTCCTTCACCATGCGCTGCCCAGACACCTAGAGTACTACCCTCCATCCCTTTGAACATTATGGCTGGTGATTCTTGTATTGCGACACTTGTAAAGCGACATTCAAACCGTCCAGACTCATTGTGTGTGAACCTTGGCTGTGATGGGTCTCCTCCTTTACCAAGAACACCTCCAACCTGTGGCCCCGGTATCCAACCTAAGAGAGCCATAAGTTGGCAACCATTGCAAACCCCAAGACTAAAAGTGTCTGGACGGTTATAGAATTCTTGAAATTGATTTAATAGAGGTTGATTAAAGCGTATTGAAGCTGCCCAACCTTTTGCAGAATCAAGCACATCTGCATAACTAAAACCTCCAACAAACACAATCCCGCGAAATTCATGCAATGATACGAGTCCATTCAGAAGGTCTGACATTGCAACATCCCACGGTTCAAATCCTGCAGCGTAGAAAGCTGCAGACATCTCTCTGTCTCCGTTGCTACCTTCCTCTCGAATTACAGCAATCTTAGGTTTTAATGTGGCGATCATATATTTCTCATTTGTGAAATCTGGTTTGAAGGATAAACTCCATGTAGGTTCATGCCGGTTCTTCAACCCTTCTTTTTCTAGCTCCACACACGAGGCTAACCTTTGGAACTTTTCCAGTTCAAAGCTGGTATCTTCCCAGATGTCACGCAGTAGAGAAGTTCTGTCATTCAAATAAGAAAGACCATCAATTTTCAAGTCTACCAGTGGAGAAGCAGTAACTTGTCCAATGACTTGAGCAGTAACACCACCACTGTGAAGCTTTGCCATGACCACCTCCAAGTTCTCCTTGCTAACCTCAAGGATAAGGCCAAGCTCTTCTGCAAAAAGTGTTTGGAACACACTACTATCTTCTGACGTCAAATTTAATGAAACACCACAATTCCCAGCAAAAGCCATTTCAAGGATGCCAACAACAAGTCCTCCATCACTGATATCATGACCGGCAGAAATAAGATCACTAGAGAGGAGATTCTGAACCTCATTGAAAACTGTTTTAAGGTAAGAAACATCTTCAAGATCAGGACACTCGTCCCCAATTTGACCAAAAACCTGAGCAAGAGCAGATCCACCAAGACGCTTCTTTCCCTTTGCCAAGTCAATGTAGAGCAGTATACCATCATCTCCAAGCTTCAAGTCTGGTGTAACTGTTTTTGTTATGTCAGGACAAGTTACATAGGTACTGATGACCAAGTTTCCAGGAGCCTTCACAACTTCACCTGAAGCATGGGCAGCCATTGAAAGACTATCCTTCCCGCCATCAATTGCAATGCCAAGTTCAATCATAGCTTCTGAAAGAGCATTGGCAGCATCATACATGGCAGCTCCTTCCCCATCTAGCTTTGCAGCATACATCCAATTCCCACTAGCTTTCACATCTGAAAGGGATGTAACTTTTGCCCATACAAGATTTGTGAGTGCTTCCCCAACAGCTAGTCTTGCCATTGCTTTTGGATCCAAAAGACCTTTAATCGGTTGTTCTCCAATTGCACAAGCACCTCCAGTAAAGTCGGTGTAAGTTTGAGCAATAACAGCAACATCAGAAAGTGTTATTTGCAAGGGACCCACGGTTTGCTGCTGTGCCACTAAACCAGTAACACACCTATCAACTTTAGTGGTCAAGAACCTTTTTGAACCAACAGAAGGAAGCCTCAATACCCTCTTCAAAGTTTCCATAACTGTTGTCCCAGGAGCAATATCAAGAGGCTCTAGCACATTATTCACATGATGAAGTTCAAAGGTTTTTTGAGGCATATCCCCAAGAACTTTCTCAAGCTCAAGATCCACAGCTGGTAGAGGAGGAGGAAGTCCGTCAGATTTGCATCTTTCAACAGCTAAGCCATCCACCAAAGTAATGCGCCCCTCACCATTAATTGTTCCAATAACAGCCATCGGTAGTCTTTCCCTCTTACAAATTGCCTGTAGAAGACTGCCACTTTCAGGTTTGACCAATATTGCGTCTTGCTCTTGATATTCAGCTCCCCAAATCTCAAGGACGGACATAGTGTGGTCACCAACTACAACTGCCCTTATATCAATCTCAGCACCCTGAGGATGTATGATTTCCTTGACAACATTGCAGTTTCCACCGGCACCCTGATCATGAATGCTGACGATTGGGTTATTCTGTCCCATTTCTACACAGGCACGAACAACACGATACAACTTCTGTGCCATCTCTGCATCTCCACGCTGTACAGCATTGAAGTCAAGCTCAGCATCATTTTGGCCACTAACCATGCTTGATGCTGCCCCGCCTCCCATTCCTATGCGATATGCTGGGCCTCCAATCTTAACAACTAACATTCCAATCTCAGGCTCGCCCTTTGATATATGGTTGTGATCAATTTGCCCAATACCTCCACTAAACATGATTGGTTTCAACCATTCCCTCCTTTCACCACTTGGGAGTCTCATTCCAAAGGTCCTCGTATAACCCTGAATCAAGGGCTCACCAAATTTATTCCCATAGTCAGATGCTCCATTGCTGGAATCAATGAGGATCTGCAATGGTGAAGACAGGTTTGCTGGGTATTGGAATGAAGGATCTTCCCATGGAGCATATGACCCTTCAATATTAAGATTGCCAACACAATATCCAGCTGTAGATGCAACAACGAAAGAACCCCTTCCAGTAGCATGTGTATCCCTGATGCGGCCTCCTGCACCGGTCTCTGCTCCAGGATATGGAGCTACAGCACATGGGAAATTGTGTGTTTCAGCCGTAAATAAGATATCAAGATCATGAGCGCTAGTTTGCAAGGGGCATGAAGAACCAGGCTGAATAGGCCGCAAATGCTTGACTAAAAATCCCTTGATAGCACTGGAGTTGTCCTTAAATCCAATAACAGAATTGTTTGGATTTGCTGCTAAAGTGCTTTTAACAATTTGCATAAGAGTTCTATTTACAGGCTGACCATCTAATACTAGTTTCCCAGTGAAGAACCAATGCCTGCTATGTTCACTATTAGACTGTGCAATATCAAACAACTCAACATTTGTTGGGTTCCGCTTGATGTCATCCCTGAAGAGCTTAGTGTAATATTGTAAATCTTGTTCATCAAAGGCCAAACCCATTTTCTCATTTATTTCTTCCAATGCTTTGCGGCCCCTCTCCATGACTGGTATGAAGTGAACCTCCTCTAGAACGACACTTGTCTCAAAAGAAGTAAGCTTCTCAGGGTAAACACACTCAGTCATTCGATCATGGAGCATAGCAGCAAACTCATTGATTTGACTATCAAGCAATGGACCACTTTCAGGCTCAAGAAATAACAGGTATCTCCTCGAACGTTCCATTCTAGTAATCTCTGTCAACCCACAAGCTTGGCAAACTGAAACTGCATTGGCAGACCAAGCTGTAGTGAAAGACAAGCGTGGACCAACTTCCACAATAACTGCATCTAAATGTTTTGTCTTATCAATATGTAGAAAACTTTCAGTCCCCAAATTCTCAGGCTCATATGTCTCTCCCAAAACCCACTTAAGCACGGCATGCTTCTCACTTGAAAGATCTGAATTCAAACCAATATTGAAACACTGCTCAGTTTTCAAGCCAATTATTTGATGTGAGAATTTTGTTTGAACCAACTTGAGAAGTTCTGCAGTTGCACTATCTTGAAGCAACGGGACGCGATAAAAATGAACAACATTTTCTGCAGGCTGTTGAACCTTGCTTGCCTCCTCACCTAGCAATGTGTTTACATTCCCAGAAACTACTGCTTTGACCTTTGCAGAAAGATTTGATCGTACTCCGGCATTTTTATTAGTAAACTTGAGAGGACCTTGCCTTGCAGTTACACCCCAAAGCAAGTTCTGCCTAACTGAATGCCTTGATAAAGCTATTTTCTGTCTGTTTGAGCCCTACAATTAATTAGCCAAAACCGAAATTAAACAATTATCCAAGTCATAATCGACCCTCACAAATTCAAGATCCAAAATAAAAATAAGCAAGCATACCAACAAAAATTCTTTTGCTGCAACATTCCAAGCAGTAGCCTCCATGGCGTCTACCTAAAATAAACAATCAAAATGAATGAATTTTAGCTTCACAAATCAAGCTGTGCCAACTATACCTCTAACACAACAACCATTAACTTCATTAAGAAACTACCTCAGTTAACACAGAGCATTCTAAGGTTCAAATAACCAAAACTGCCCAAATTCCTAAACATCTATCCACGGTTAATCTATATGCGGCAGCCCAATTGAACTTAAAAGAAAATGATTATTACAAATTCATTATTATTTGCAAGTCAATCCACAAAGTGGACCAGATTTTTGCATCATGACAAGAAAGAGCTAGAGTGCTAGGGGTTTATGAATCATCATGAACTTAGATTTGACCATTTTCTTCCCCAGCAGAACAACAAGAAGCAGGAAATTAGATAAAAACAATAAGAAATAAAAGAAAGAACCATGCACCCGATAATCTTTCGTAAATACTGTAGCTTTAGCTAGGCTGGGATAAAAATAAAGCACAACCTGTTTGCAGCCAAATACAAAGATGGAGGGGAGGAAGATATACCTTGGATTGAAAAGAAGATAGCAACGAAGATTCCAACGGTACGAGGATGAACTGCTAAACGTTAGAGCCCAAGCTAAGGCTTGAAAACATGGCGAGACCCAAATGTTGAGAGAAGCCACTGTTACTACTTACTAGCAAAAACCCTACTAATACACTAGCATTCAATGTGATACTGTCTGGTAATAGAAGTAAAAAACATATAGAAAATGCATTGTAATTCTCAAAAAAAAAAAGGTGGGACTATGAAATAATTTAAAGTAGGAATAAGCGTCAAATATGCTATCGAATTACACAGGAAAATGCAATTAAGTTATTAAACTTAAAAAATATGTAATTGGGTCTCTGAACAACACAAAATGATGCAATTGAATCCAAAGTAATTTATTTTACTTGTTAATTTGCTGATGTAAAGGATATAATATTAAAATAATAAATTTTTATTTTATTAAATAATTTTAAATAACAAAATTTGTAAAATAAAACTGGCTCCGTCTCTATGCGGGAGCCGAAGTGGTCCTTTCGTCTCTGGCAACCTGGGAGATGAGAACCATTTTTTATTTATTTAAAATTATTTAATAAGAAAGAGGGGATGTAGAGAAAAACGGGTGAAAAGAAAAAGGAAAAAAACAAAAACTGACAAAAAAATAAAACATATTAATATTACGTGGCCAATAAAAATAATTAATACATATTATTATATGTTAATACAGTAATTCAATATACGTAATAATTTTATTTGTCTTACTTATTATTATTATTTTTTTTTGTACTGGAAAGAGGGCGGTGCAGAATAGAGAAGCTCAGATGCGCCTCTTACTTACTATTTATTAGTCAAACTAATTCTTTTTTCTTTGTTTATTTTTTATTTTTTTAATTATTTTTAAAAATTATTTTTTGTGTTTAATTAATAGTACCTTTTGTGTAATTGCTAAATATATAAGTTTTGTATACTAATATTAAACTTAATATTATGAAAAAATGAATTAAAAATAACAGCAGCCAAACCTCGTTAATCGAACTAAACACATAAAATGGGAGTATGCGACAGAAGGAGTAATATATACTACGGAGTATAAAATTGGTTTAGTCCATCGTTATACCCTACACCACGGCGTACATAGCACTGTGCGCCCCGCGCCTCCCAAAACGACGTCGTTTTGGTAAGTTATGTAGGAAGTTGACGTGGTTATGTGTATTTGTTTATACAATTATGTGTATTTGTTTATACAATTATGTACATTTTTTATACAATTATGTACATTTTTTTATACAATTATGTACATCCGAAACAAGAAATTTATGTATATTATGTTAAGAGTTTATGTGTATTATGTTAAAAGTTTATGTATATTATGTATTAGGTTAGATTATGTGTATCATTTTTTTTTTTAAAAAGTATATGTATTTTGTTATACAATAATGTACATTCATGTATATAATTATGTGTATTCTAGTATAAATTTATGTACATTTTTGAACATGAGATTTTTTTTTTAAAGAAAATTATCCGCCAACACAGGATAGCGAATTTTTTTTAAAAAAAAAAAAAAATCTAAAACGACGTCGTTTTGCATCAGGGCGCACAATGCAATGCGCGTCCTGCTGCACGATATAAATTGCCTTGGTTTAGCAATCGTTATGTTGTGCATCCGTATGTACCATTCTTGGTGCACACGACGTCGTTTTGGAGTAATGGTGCCGTTAGTGGCACCGTTTCACTCAACCAATCAAATTTTTTATTTTTTTTAAATACAAAAGCTTATTGGATCGTTTCCTCTCCCATTTCACTTCCCTCCACCAGAGCATTTTCTTCTCCCACACGATTCCCTCCCCAAAAGCTTCGATCATTTCCATTTCCTTAGCTTTTCTTCAACATTTTCGTGGTTTCGCACACATTCATCATCACCATTGTCGCCGGCCTCCGATCATCACACATTCATCAGCACTTCCTCTCTAAAGCAGAGCTCAACTTCTTCATAGAATAGGTATTATGCATTTTACGTTGTTACATGATGCATTTATACAAAATAAGCATTGATTTTCAGTATATGTTTATGTAATTTTAAACTAGGATTTTGCACTGTTTAAAAATTGTATGAATGTATAGTTATATGATTATGAACGTGTATGATTATGATTATGAGTTTATGAGTATATTTGTGAGTTTATGGATATGTAGTTGTAAAATTATGGAAGTATAGTTGTGTGTTTATGGAATTGTATTTATACAGTTTTGGATGTAGTACTCTGTGAACCTTACTCTGTGCACCAAACTGCATTCAAGTCTTTTTAGCATAATTTGCCTTGTGGGTATATTTATGAGTTTATGGATATGTAGTTATACAATTCTGGAAGTATAGTTGTGTGTTTATGGAATTGTATTTATACAAATTGGGATATATTACTCTGTACACCTTACTCTGTTCACCAAACTGCATTCAATTCTTTTTAGCATGATTTGCCTTGTGGGTATAGTTATGAGTTTATGGATATGTAGTTATACAATTCTGGAAGTATATCTGTGTGTTTATGGAATTATATTTATACAAATTTGGATATAGTACTCTGTGAACCTTACTCTGTGCACCAAACTGCATTCAAGACTTTTTAACAAAACTTTGTATGATTTTTATTTGCAGAAATGGAAGACTCAAATGTGAGAGATGATGCTACACTTGGGCAATTCGTCAAGTCAGTAAAGAGGAGAAAAACCAGGGCGGTATTGAGCTCGCAGGCTGCTCAGCTCACCCCTTCACAAGAAGATTCTGCAGAGCCTTCCACAAGGCAACAACCAGAAGCTCTCAAAAGAAAGAGGGCACAACCAGCAAAACGAGAGCAAGTACATAACCCTAACGCGGATTACTTCAGCACGCGGATGGGTCCCAAACAAATGTTTGAACTTATCCAACGCCTATCACAGGATCAGAAGGATGCTGTTGTTGATATGGGTTTTGGAGCGCTGCTACATCTGCAATTCTCAAGCAATTATTCACAACTCGTTGAGTATCTTCTGAAAAGATTTGATGTTTTCAAGTCAGACTTTATATTGGATGGTGATATTCTGCATGTCAGTGAAGAGGATGTTGAATACACGTTGGGGATCCCCCGGGGAAAGAGGGATGTTAAGGAGGGGACAAAATCTGAGGAAAATTCTACAGCTGCATATAATAAGCTCCTAACTGATTGGAGGAAGAGGTGGAATGTCAAGGCAGGGTCACCCATAACAACCAAGATGCCTGATGAGATAATCAGAAGAGGTGACCATGGTGATGCCTTCAAAAGAGACATTGCGGTGTTCGCTTTTCCTCTCTGCTCCGAGGAAACACTGGAAGATATGCCAACTACCGAGTTCTTAAGTCATTGCTCAACATCCGGACAATTTCAAGACTGAATTGGTGCCGATACACATACATGTCTTTCATTGATTCATATGAGATTTACAAAGACAATCCTGGAAGATCCTTTGGAGGTCCAATGGTATTCATCCTGGTAAGATCCCATTATACATAAACTGTTCTTAATTATGGAATTATAGTTATGCAATTATGTAATTATAATTATGCAATTCTGGATGTGTGGTTATGCACTTATGGATGTGTGGTTTGGTAGTTATGGAATTGTAGTTTTGCAATTATGGAATTATAGTTATGCAATTATGGATGTGTAGTTATGCAATTCTGGATGTGTACTTTTGCAGTTATGGATGTGTATTCTTTCAATTCTAAAATTGTGTTTTTTCCAGTTATGGAATTATAGTTTTACAGTTATGGAATTATAATTATGCAATTATGGAATTATAGTTATATAATTCTGGATGTGTAGTTTTAGAATTATGGAATTATAGTTATGCAAATAAGGATGTGTAGTCATGCAATTCTGAATGTGTAGTTGTGCAATTATGGAATTATAATTCCATAATTGCAAAATTACACATCCATAATTTCATAATTGTAAAACTACACATCCATAATTGCATAACTATAATACCATAATTGCAAAACTACACATCTATAATTGCATAACTATACACCTATAATTTCGTAACTACAAATTCCATCACTATGGAAACTACACATGCATAAATGCATGACTATAATTTCATAATTGCATGACTATAATTCCATAATTGCATACCTACACATCCATAATTGCATAACTATACACCCATAATTGTATAACTATAGTTCCATAATTGCATAACTGTAAATCCATAATTGCAAAACTACATATCCAGAATTACAAAACTATAAATCCAGAATTGCATAAAATCAATGATAACAACTTGTATTTCACAATCTACACCTACATTGTCATCTAAACTCTTACTAAACTGAACAAAATCTGAACTCGAAGAACTTGGATGTACGAGGTATGCATCCCCAGCAAGCTTGGATATGTTTTCCAACACCAAAGACTGAACAGCACCCTTTGTACTCAATGCAACTTTATTTGCAGCACTCATTCTCCCCCTTGCAAGACTGTACTTCTTTTCAATAACACCACTCCTCCTTTTATTACGCTCACCTTTCAATCTCCGGCTTGAAGGATTCTGTACACCACCACTTGAAGATGAAACACCACATTCTTCAATATGCACATACCCAATCTCGGCTTCAATCTTTTTCTTTACATCATCAACAGCTTCGTCACACAGTTTCCTAGCTACACTATTATCTTGACTAGAAACAACTAATCTTTGAAATTTCCTACTAATATCGAACACCCAAATTGATGGAGGGACACCAACATTATAAACCATAGAATCAATGTTGACATTCCTACCATCAATAACCTTTTTAGTCCATCTTTTAAGGATATATTTGTCAGGGATACTAGAAACACAATGTACATGAAGAATGCGTAGACAATGACAACATAGAATTCCCAACTCAGAAATCAACTTGCAACTACAAGAAATGTCCAAGTTGGCTGGGTTAAAACTAACCTCATGCCTTATAATGTCTATATCTGGCCGCCACACGTGATACTTCTGTTGATGGCCATCATTCAACACCATTTCTTGATGACAAGCACTGCCTTTCATAAATTGTTCCTCAAACAAAAAATATATCTCAATCGTGTATACCTCTCTAGCATGTGAAAGAAGTTTCACGTGCTCCATCATCATAGCGGGTACCCCTTGAGCACAACAAAAGTCTTCACCATTCTCTTTACTTCTCCATTCACAAATTACGCTTACAAACGATGAATAGAAATCACAAATACCAGCTGTCTTAGACAACCTTCTATATATCGAATGATTTGTAGTTTCACTCCTTTGTGACGACAAAATGCCCCCAGAAAAATAGTCATTGTTAAATGCTGGACACCACTTCTCCCTACAGTAATATAGCTTTTCTAACCAAGTATTCTTGTGACATTCATAGTCAGTCACCAACCTGAAAATGGTAAGACAAAATGACTAATGTTTATGAAGCAGAATAACAAACAACATCACCACATCTCTAACACATGCTCAGAATTTCTACTGCTATATATACATAATTGGAATACTATATATCCATAATTGATAGACTATCCATAATCCATATACTACATTTCCAGGCACCACCAGTCAGTTCACCTGCTATATATGCATTATTGAAATACTATATATCCATAATTGATACACTATACATCCATAATCCATAAACTACATTTCCAGTGACCACCAGTCAGTTCAACTGCTATACGTCCATAATTACTATACTATACATCCATAATTGTTAAACTATACATCCATAATTCATATACATCTGTAATAAATATACTAAATGATCAGAAAGCCTAATACTATATACATATGAAATATAATCCAATAATACTATACATATGCACTATAATTCAATAAAAACGATTAATTACTAACATACCTTGTCCAATAAAATTGAAATTCAGCTTCGGTCTCTGTGTATTTCAACACGTAGTTAAACATATCCAAGAAATCCTTATTATTCCTTAACGTCTTGATATGCTTCTTTGAATTCTCACCAATATGCCATATGCAAAGACGGTGACGTGATGTTGGAAACACTTTAGATATAGCAGCAGCCATAGCTGCACATTGATCTGTCATAATAGACTGTGGACACTTGCCACCCATAGATCTTAAAAACGCTTTAAACAACCACACAAACGATTCTATCCTCTCGTTCATCAAAAACCCGCATCCAAACATTACATTCATGCAATGGTGATTCATCCCTACGAAAGGGCCACAAATCATATCATATTTGTTTGTGCGATATGTCGTATCATGCACTAACAAATCCCCAAACACCTTATAATCTCGTCTCATTTGACCATCCCTCCAAAAAAAAACTGCACAATCTTGCATCCAAATCAAGTTCAAAATCAAAGAAAAAATCAGACTCGGTAGACTACCTCCTCCTAAAAATTTCAATTAAAGAGTTAGAATCCGTTCCATCCAATCGCTTGACTGTATCAGCAGCCATTGAATTATAAGCATCTCTATTGGTGAAACCAACTAATGGGGACCCCCTGATTGGTGTTTTAGGAACCTAATACCATCCGCCAGTGCAACTCCACTGTCCTTCAAACCTTGTAAATATAAGAGCTGATTATCTCCGACACTCCTATGTGAACGAAGTAGATGACTCTTGTTGAACACACATAACTCGTGATTGTGCACTTTCTCGTGTTTTGTAACTGTCCACAACCCATCATCACCCACGTCAAACTGAACAAATGCTTCACACCCTGTCCTTGTGTCAATTTTGGAATAAGCCTTAACCCCACTGTTTGCCTTATAAGCAGCCTTAGAACAACAAAAGTTCTTCATTTGAATTGTGTTAGTAGATCCCTTGTAGCGTTGATGACCCTTCCTCACACTAAAACCAAGTCTATATGCATAATTGTTATACAACTCAAAAGCCTCATCAACATTACTTACTACCAAACCAACCAAATCTTGATCAACTGCAAATATAACACAATAATAACCATTTCCATTAAAATATAATTCCTAACTAGAATTTGCTAATTAAAAGGTAAACCACTATGAATAAACCTGGAATTGATGAAGATCCATCAATGTCTACATCTGCTTGATCTGAACTCACTGAACCATCCATAATGCCTTCACTAACTACATTATATAGACATGGTGAACATTATTTCAAACAGTTCATCAAACAGCAAAAACAGAGTACCCACAAATTCTGGATATATAGGTATGTTATTATGGAAATATAGTTATACTATTCTGGATACACAGACGCAACAAACTGCCAAAACAGAGTACCCACGAATTCTGAATATATAGATATGCAATTCTGGAAATATAGTTATGAAATTATGGAATTATTGTTTTGAAATTCTGGAATTGTTGTTATACAATTATGGATATATACTTATGTGATTTTGTATAAATACTTACAAAACTAAATGGCAGATTCTAAACACAAACATCACTGCTAAAAATAATTGTATCACAATGAATCACAAAATCATACAAAAAAGCAAAAGGAACAAATGCAAAAACAATAGCAAGATGCAAAACACCTTGAATCGAATGCCAGCACCAACTGCAGAATTTGTCTGCTCTGTTCCATCCTCCATTTAACAATCAGTACGTATTCCGATACCAATTGCGATTGCGATTGCGATTGCGAATGCGGCGATATCGAATGCCAATTCCACAGTGAATAACTGCCAACGATCGAATTGGAAACTTGGAAACGAAATCAAAAGGAAACAAACGCCGTTAATGGATTTTTTTTAAATAAAATACCGCGTCCTTACTCTAAAACGACGTCGTGTGCATCGGTATGCACCATGCATGGTGCATACCGATGCACAGCATAATTTGCCCTTGGTTT